>NW_021633161.1:0-307503 GCF_004799145.2 Neltuma alba
ATTGTTGATGTCCTGTTCAAGTCATGTGTACTTAATTTTTTTGTCTTTTTTCGGTTAGCATTGTTAAAATTTTTGACTTAACATGATTTTGTTCTTTTTCTTAATGTCTGGTTACTAGTCTGGTTACTAACTTTTTTTCAACTGTTTGGGATGCATCTCTCATTGCTTATGCATTAGTGTATTAGATTGCTAAACAGAGTTTTCTTTTATGTCATCGGTTCGGTTTGAAACTTTTAAACTCAATGGAACAATAATTTTCACTATAATGAAGAACCTGAACTTTACCTGCATATGTTCTGTACGATACGTGAAATAAGCAAGTGTCTTATTTCTGTAAATACCAAAGTGGTTCATTTTGCATCAACAATTTTTCAAGTGTTTTGTTTTTCTTGTGGATGGTTAGGAGATTGATGAACCCATTGAGAAGGTTGTTTCAAGTGAGACTTTGGAGGAATCTGACATCACCAATAACGTCAATTAACATCACCAATAACGTCAATTAACATCTTTAAAACCTTTGTTTATTGGACTTTCATTGGCATGTACATACTATATGCCAATGTTTAGACACAAACTTTTTTATATTAATTGAAGTACCCTTAGTTCGGTTGTTGTTGTTGTTTGTCCGTTTATGTAATATGCACAAATTGAATTTGAGCTTTGATTTGAAATCTGCATGATGCTGACTAGGGAGTCCATTTATATGCCAAAATATCAATGTTATTTATGACACTAGCACTTGAATTATTGAAAAGCTTTTGCATCACACTGACAGGCATAAAATAAACTTTTAAGGTTGTTGGGAAGAGTATTGATATATATATATGTGTGTGGTGTGTGGTATGTATCTATGTCACGCAGGTTTTATATATTATGCTTAATATTTAACTCCACTTTTCATAAATAATTGCAAATCCTTGAAATAATTAAAATAACATATAATAGCAGTATTTGCTGAATTAACCTTAACCACTTAGCTGATAATTATGGGTTTTCTAGCATGATTTCATTACTAGTCTTGCAGCCATGTTGCATGATTTCATATTATTAGGGAAAAGTTGCAAGTTTGATCCACTTATAATCTCAGGTCATCTGTTTGCCCTTTAATTGAAAAAGCATGATGCCGTGGCAACTTAATTGTCTGCGGAGGGAGAGATACAGGAGCATGCCATGTTAGTTTCTTAATGTTTTTTTTATTATAAATGTGTGATTTTTTCCTTTTCATTAAAAAAAAAAAGAAAAAGAACCCCAGTTCTCTCTATTTATTCAAAAAGCCTTCAAAAACAATTGAAAATTTTCTGTTATAATAATGACTATTTTGATACTAGTATACTACCTCTAATTCTTAATTAATAGTATTATTAAAGTTGTTAATATCATTACAAGAGTTATTACCGTGTTAATGAAGTTAAAAAAATTCCACTTTCATAATTTTCTGAAAAATAGTTTACTAGTTGCGTTATTAGAACTTGTTTGTATTTGTTTATCTTTAATGTTTATAAGTACTTTCGTCTAATCCAACATAAAAACTCACATTGCATACTTACTTATACTTATTTTGCATTCTGTAAATTATAACTAAAAAATTGCTTCTAAAGGTTACAATCGCCACTTTAAGCAAAGTCTTAAACATTAAGAGTTAAATTGCATCACAAATTAGTTGAGGACAGTAGATGCAATAGAGCCATCAAAATAGGCTGAACCCATCGAGCCAACCTATTTAAGTCCTTTTAAGTAAAAGGCCGGGCTTGTATTTTAGGAGGTTCAAAAGAAAATTGGATTTAAAAGGGTTAGCCCTTTATGGCTCAAAAATAAAATGGCTAGCCTGTTAGGGCCAAGCTTGATTATTTTTTTTATCAAGATATTTATACAATCATGAATTAGTCTTTTATGGATAAGTTTGATTTAGAAAAATATTTAAAATAACCAATACTTAATTCATAAAATTGAAAACAATTAATTAGATGTCTTGAATTGGGGGGAGGACAATTAAAATCAATTTTCAATTTTTTCAAGGATGATAGTTAATATTCTTAGTATTTCAATCACTACAGTAACTAATGAATCTTCCTTTACCATCAATTCACATGTCTTAACAAAGTATAGAATTTCTCTTATTCTAACAAACGGTTAGGCTTTCATTTGTACTCGTAACTATTACATAGTTTTACTTTAGATAAAAGTGATGAAAACAAAACTTTGATATTTTTATCACTGAAGAAAAGCTCGCCTCTAATGAAGAATAATCAAGTATTGTTGATCTTGATAATTGTGATGAAGATGAAGATAATAATTATATTGATGTTGTTAATATTTAGTTGCTTTGTTTTTAGGGTGAAGGGGCAAATATACCCATTATCATTATGAAAAGGAGCACATGAACACTTTAAAATAGGACAAAAATACTATCTCCGTTAGTTATAGCAAACGTCGGTTACTTTATTTTTTCGTGGGCTGCACTCATTCCAGATGTCATCCCCTATAGTGGAGTCCCATGCTCTTTCTTCTCTCCCTCTCCTCTCTCTTCTCTCCCTCTCTCTTTCTCTCCTCCTTTTTCTGTCGATATGCTCGCCTTTTAATAGAGTCGCTGGTTCCTTTAACTTTCCTCCTACTGGACGAGAAGACCTTGTCACTAGGAGAGAGGAGAGAATGGCTTCCCGATTGTCTCCAACACTACTTGAGACTTCTAACACATCATCATAATGGGGTATTCTTTGTTGAGGGGTTCGACATGGACAACCATGAATTCGGCCATACCTTGGCCACGTCGAGGCATGGAGATGGCAATGGGCAAGGTGTGACCTTGTTGAGGACAAGTTCAGTTAGTGAAGGTTGGGAAGAGGAGGAGGAACCGAGCTGGTTCTAGAGTTGGGAGAGAGGAGAGGAAAAAGAAAGAGAGCGGAAGAGAGGATTAAAGGAGAAAGAGCATGGGACTCCAGTGCAGATGACACCTGGAATAAGTAGGGCCCACAAAAAAAATTAAATAACAGACGTTTGCTATAACTAATAGAGACGTTATATTTGCTATCAACGATAAAGTTGGGGGATCTCACTATATGAAGCATTTCATTGAGTGTATTACGGACATAGAACTCTTGGAGATTGAGAGTATTGGAGAAAGATTTACCTAGGAATGAAATTTAATGAAAGAAAAACTTGATTGGGCTTTCTCAAATACTCATTGAAATAATTCTTTTCCTTTTACCAAGGTGTACCACCTCAGTAAGTTTAGTTATGATCACAGGCCTCTTTTTATCCAATCTGTTACGGGTAATGAGATAAAGCCTTCCATATCACCCTTTCGATGCCAGGCAAGTTGGTTACTGGAACTAGACTTCATTGATGTAGTTAGAAAGAGTTGGGAGCAAGATTCGTGGGACAGAATAATACATGATTTCACAAGGTTAGCTGCAGAATGGAACAAAAGAAGGATTGGGAATATTCTGGAGAAAAAAAGAAGATTAATAAAGAGAATTGAGGGGTTAAAAGATCTAAGCAAAGAAGAGATAATCAGTACCTTATGCAAACTGAGAAGGAACTTTGGCAAGAATATAATAAAATTCCGGCCCAAGAAGAATTGCTATGGTACTAGAAATCTAGATGCAACTGGTTGAAATGGGGAGATAGAAACAGTAATTACTTTCATGATTCTACCATTGTCAAGAGACGAAGAAATAGAATTGATGGGCTTTAGAATGAAAATGGTGATTGGAGCTTTGATCAGACAGAATTGAAGGGGATGGCGATTGAGTACCATAGAAACTTATTTACCAGTGAATAATCTAATCTTAGTACTTTGACAACTCAGAGTTTTCCTAATCTGAATGAGGGGGACATCAGGGCATTATCTGCTATGGCCAATGAGGAAGAAATCAAAACAACGGCTTTTGATCTAGGGGTTCAAGGCACCAAGACCCGATGGTATACAGGCATTTTTCTTTCAAGAGTACTGGAATATAGTAGGTGAATCTGTATGTTAGATGGTAAAAGACATTTTTGAAGACCCAATGAAGATTACAGCTCTCAATGATACAAACCTAGTCCTTATTCCTAAAGTAAAGAAGCCTTGCAACATAAAGGAGTTCCGGCCCATATCACTTTGCAATGTAAGCTACAGATTGTGACAAAAGTGATTACTCACAGACTCAAGAACATCCTTCCCAAGGTGGTTGGGCACCAACAGTGTAGTTTCATTGTAGCAAGACAAAGTAGTGATAGTATTATCACAGCCCAGGAAATTATTCACTCTATGAAAATCAAGAAAGGGGAAAAAGGATGGTTAGCTGTTAAAGTAGATTTGGAAAAAGCTTGTGACAAATTGGAGTGGAGTTTCATCGTAGACACTCTTAAAGAGATGGGGCTTGAAGAGAAGATATGTAATGTTATCATGGCATGTATCTCTACCTCTTCATCCCTGATCCTTTGGAATGGTGAGCAAACCGAGAAATTTAGAGCCATAAGGGGCAATCAACAGGGTGACCCTATTGAAGGGAATTGAAAGACGAGCAACGGAAAAAAAATTTAAAATTTCAATCCCTTGCCCGGATCTACCGATTGTGTTTAAGTCAAGTAGTAAGAAGTATTACCTTCGATGTTCGATTTCTTGGTGGCTCGGGGATTCTGCCGTTCAGGATGCCTCTGCTCGCCTCCTTTTTCGTTCGAAGTCGACAACTCAGATCGACTTCCTCTACCGGTATCCACACGAACAGCCTTTCAACCACGAACGACGTGCTAGCCCCTCTTGTCCTTCTAGGGTTTATTTTTGAAGAATCCATCCTCCCTTCTCTGGTTTTGGCTGTCTCTCATCTGCTAGTGTTTTCACTCTCACACACAAAACCTTAGCTCCTAATATCAAATATATAGGATCCTATAGGTATTATGAATGATATTTAATTTCAAAATTAATCCTAAATTAATTCCAAAATTAATACAATATCAAATATTGCCTAATCAGATAAGAGAACAATTAAATAAATATGGTTTATATTAAATCCGTCTCACAGATTTAATTCACCTATTTATTTTATTCAAAATAAAGATATGACCGAATTAATTTATATAGATCTAATTTATCCTTATAAATTAAATCTAACAATTAATATCTCTTATATTTATATAATATATATATATACACGAATTTATATATATATATATACGTCCACCCTATATTATTCATTGAATCTGGACATATCTTAGATTCAATGAATCTGGACATCATAGCTCATGTTGGGCTATTTTGTGTGTGACCCTGTAGGCCCATATGAAGTTAGCAGTGGGCCATTAACTATAATGACTGACAAGTCGTAAACGGTCTCTAGCAAGACATCACCTATCTCCCCATATATCTTCATTCTTTGCATGGAAAGACTTAATCACCTCATTACAGAGTCAATTGCTGAGAGAAGGTGGCAACCCGTCTACCTAAATTCTAGAGGTCCTCCCATTTCTCACTTGTTCTTTGCGGATGATTTGGTGCCTTTTGGAGAAGCTTCTACAATGCAAGTGGAGTAAATACTCAAATGTATTAATATCTTTTGTGAGGCTTCATGATAGAGAATGAACAGCTCCAAGACAAAAATTTGCTTTTCTAGGAATGTTCATTTCTCCAGAGCCCATGAACTTAGCCAAAGAATGGATGTTGGCCTTACAGGTGATTTGGGCAAATATTTGGGGATACCTCTCATTCACCGAAGGGCTGCCTACACAACCTTTGCCTCTATTCTTGAGAAAACTCAAAAGAAGTTATCAGGATGGAAAAGATCATATCTTAACAGGGCAGGAAGGGCCACTCTAATCAAAGCAGTTCTCACGAGTTTACTTGCCTACCATATGCAAACCATGCTACTTCCAAAGGGGATCTTAAAGGAAATTGAGAAAAAAAAAAAGTAGGAAGTTCCTTTGGGGAGACAGTGAGAAGGAGAAGAAGTTAGATCTCATATCGTGGGAGAAGGTTACTAGAGACAAGAGAGAAGGAGGACTAAGTACCAACAACCTCAGGAAACAAAATGAGGCTTTTATCCTGAAACTATATTGGAAACTCTTGATAGATAAAGAAGCCTTATGGGTGAAAGTCTTGAGAGCCAAATATAAATGTGAGAATCTTGACAAGCTTGAGATTAATAGGAGACAGAATTCTTCTCATGCTTGGAAACAAATCTGTGATATGTGGGAGTGGGATTCTTTCAAGAAAGGAGTAGGCAAGAAGATTGGAAATGGCTGCAATATTGCATTCTAGTTTGAGAATTGGTTAGAGATAAATGTGCCTCTTATTGATCTTATCCCGGGAAGAGAAGGTCTGATTGATTGTAATGAGAGAGTTATTGACTTTGTTGACCCTTTCGGCAATTGGAGCTATGATAAACTTCATGTTTGGTTACCAATACAATTGTTGAGCAAATCATGTGTGCACCCACACCTTGTGAGGAGAGAGGAGAGGATAAATACACTTGGAAACCATCCACTTATGGTTTCTTTTTTGTTAAATCAGCGTATCATTTTCTTTTTGTAGGTAACCAAACGGAACAAGATAGCATTTGGAAGAACCTTTGGAGGTGGAGAGTTCCTGAGAAAATCAAGTCTTTCATGTGGCTGTTTGCTCATGGACGAATCCACACGATGGAACTTAGGAAGTGAAGGGGCCTTGAAGAGTCTGCAGCTTGCACTTTTGGCTGTGAGAATAAGGAAACAGAGATGCACACAATTAGAGACTGCATGAATGCCGTCAATTGATGGAAATCTGTGGTTCTCCAAAATTTTAGTCATCTTTCTTCTCTTTACATGGTATTGATTGGATTCAATGGAACCTTAAAAATGAAGCAGGAGCACCAAGCACGAAGAAAGTTCAATGGATAACATTGTTTGGTTATGTTTGTTGGGATACTTAGGTTTCAAGATGTAATAAAGTCTTTGATACAAATGTAACAAGTGTTCCAACAGATGCCCTTGATTCTCTTTACAAGGCTTGTTGGATATAGACTTTATTGAGCATTGTAAATTTTATTCTAACCATACTATGCAGCAAAATGACAAAGGCCATGCTCCAAGAGATCACATCAACTTGGAAGTGGACGGGTTAGTGCTTACAGATGGCAAGAGCGGTTATGGTGGAGTTTTAAAGGATAAGGAAGGAAGATGGATTGTTGGCTTTAGCTGTAAACTAACCTCTGTTCCCTCAGAAATTGCGGAACTCATTGGGATTATTAATGGTTTGCAATTTGTTGGAATAGAGGGTTTAGGAATATTGTAGTGCATTTCGATTGTATTGAGGCAATTAATTTGTGCCTTAGGGGATGCAATGCTGACCACCCCTATCGAAACATTATGCAGAATACTAAATTCATTCTTAATCTAGATTGTGAAGTCCTAGTTAAGCATAGATTTATGGAGAACCTTACTCTAGTGGATCAATTAGAGAAAGCTTCTCACAGATTAGATGAAAATTTTTGTACCTTTGATCAATCTCCACCTATGTTCCATGTAGTAGATCTTGATCAAGAGGAGTAACTTTGTACGTACTGGTTGTTACTAGTAATGATATTCAGTTTCTATTCAAAAAATAAAAAGTAAAAACCCCAACTTTTATATGTTATTTTTTTTTCGAGTGACAACTTTTATATGTTATTACCTAGGATAAATCAGATACCAAATTATGAATAAAATAACTAATGTATATAATTGAAAAAGTTATAAAAACTACACAATAAATGAGATTGATTAAAAATTAAATTGATGGTAAAAAAAATTAAAAATTAGATAAAGCGGATTGAATTAATTTTTAGTTTTGATTTTATAAATTTAAAAGCAAAATACTGTTTCAAGGGTTCAATATCGGACGGATCAAAATAAGAGATAATTTTGGGAACAAAAATCACTTCTTTCGTTATTATTTCTTCCGCTTCTGTCAGTCTCTCCATTGCTCTTCCGAAACTGCCCCTGCAATCAGATTTTTACGATATTTCATCTTCATTCGCTCTCAATGTACTCTGCAGTCTCTGAGCACCGCAAGCTGGCAAGTTTTCTGCGTTCGCATCTGCATGTTCTGTTGTTCTCTTCGACTTCATGATGGTGTGACTGAGAGTCTGAGAGAGGGATTTGTGTTCGAAATTTTTGTTTCCGTCCTCTAAGAACTGTGGCCGTGGGTGAGCTCAAAATTGTGACGTTTGGGTGTGAGCCTCTAATCTCATTCTCTTCTCGGAATAGTAGCTGGGGAGCATACAACGAGAATCTAAATCTTGTCTGGTAGAAGAAGCAGAAGTCGACGAACAAGCATTCTACCCTTGGTTGAACTTGCCGCCGGAAGCCGTCTACTGTGGTCTGCCCTGCTTGGTTGTTCTCCGGCAAGTATTGAACAAGGTTCGCGCCCTAGGGCTTTTTCTTCTCCCGAAATTCGGTGAGATTGATTTGTTCAATCTGGTTTTTATTATATGATAGTGATCTTTGCAAGAAAACTGAAATCACCTTTCACGGAAGCTATTCATACGAGTGTAAAGCCTATGCAACTATACAAAATAAGAACTTGGTAATAGGGTGTTAAAGCAAGGGAAATCTTTTTTAATGGTAAAATTAATTCTTAATTCTTGACTATGTAAAAGCCTTGTCTACTGCTTATATGCTGATTATGTTTTCTTTTTCTGTTTTAGGGCTTCTCAGGATGCTTGCACTGACAGACTCGCCTCTTTTTATTATTAAAACATTTGAAGCTGTTAAAATTCCGACAAGTACGCGAATCTCAGTGGTAAGATCCTGACATCTACGACTAAATGAATTTAACGTTGTTTTCTCACATTTTTCTGAATACTGAATCTTCCTTTAGTTCATATTACCTCTGCTCTGGTCCTTAATATGAGGAGATTAAGAAAATTTGCTAGATTAGTTATTTTTAATAAATAAATGTTATCTTTCTGAGAATGTCCTTGGTATTAGCTAAAACTATCGTTTGATGGAACTTTTAACATGTGCAACTACTACAATGATTACTTTGAAAAATTGAATAAATATGAAAGATATAGTTGATAGGGGTCTTATATTTAAGAATTAAGACTAATAGGGATTTTATATTTAAAACTAAATTGCATGTCAAACTAGTTTTTATATTAGAAACTGAAGGCAGTATAATTTTTTCTTTTTCTGTTTATATACGAGGATCGTATCCAAAATTTTTCTGAGTGAAATATTTATTGAAACTGTAAGTATTCTATGTGCAATGAAACAATGCCTGACCTTTAATATCGGTTAATTTTTCTTTTATTAATCAGGTATGTGCTGCAAAAGGTCCAAGACCAAGATATCCTCGAGTGTGGAAAACCAAAAGGAAAATTGGGACAATTTCCAAGGCTGCCAAGCTTGTTCAGAATGTAAGTTCTTCATTGTTTTCCTCTGTTCAAGTCCACTTACTTTGAGCATGGGATAGATGTGATGGCTGCAAATTGGTTATGTGCAAAAAAGTTAAAGGTCTCTTAACTTGGAATCATAGAGCTTATCTGATGTTTTGCATTTCTGGAAAGGTGACGTCTCTTAAGGTTCTTCTGTAGATTAAGGAACTGTCGAATGTCAAAGAGGAAGTTTATGGTGCTCTTGATTCCTTTGTTGCTTGGGAATTGGAGTTCCCTCTCATTACAGTAAAGAAGGCACTAAAAACTCTTGAAGAACAACAAGAATGGAAGCGGGTAATACAGGTATTTTTATAAAACAGGAAAATTTCCTTTTTCTTAAAATATTTTTGTATTTTTGTGATTCTAATTCAAAATGGTATGTATAGATCTAGTGGGTATATTTTAGATATCTCAAACTGAGAGGTTTTTCTTCTGAAATTCCATTTTCTTTGATGTTTTCTGAACCTATTCATGTTATGTCAATTTGAACTTGATTGATCTATTCAATTGCATCCTTATAATGCAATTGTTTTCTTGGGTCAGATTGCTGTTTTTGTTTCATGTTCTTATCATGCTTCTTTGGGTCCTATCTCCTATTTTGAATCTGTGGGCATCCTTTGAGGTGTTTGTTTTCAACAAAATTACATATGGCATTGTAGGTGACAAAATGGATGTTAAGCAAAGGTCAAGGAAGGACAATGGGAAGCTATTTCACATTACTTAACGCCTTAGCAGAGGATGACAGATTGGATGAAGCTGAAGAACTTTGGACAAAATTGTTAATGCAGAATTTGGAAAGCTTGCCTCGTAGGTTCTTTGATAAGATGATTTCCATCTACTATAAGAGGGGCAAGCAGAAGAAGATGTTTGAGGTATTGTCACTCAGTTCTCTTCCACTATTTTCTCTGCTTTTTTCTGTTATTTTCTTTTTCTTTTTTTATTTTGGTGGGGGGCCGGGGGTGTTGAAAAACAAATAAAAACTACATCGTTGCTTACTATGCACCTGTCCCCAGTCAGTTAGCCGAAGGCTGGACTCCTTTGGAGGCGCAGCCATAAGATGAAGCCCCAGATCTTTTATGCTAGTTGTCACCAGCCTATCCTTGCGTGAGTTCCTTTCTCTAAATTATTTGTGAGCTGCCAGTCTCTCAGTCCTTTCCTTGATTCTGTCCAAAAGAAGAGTATATCTCAATAATGAGAAGTCCTTGTCATCTAATGCCTTGATCTCCACCAAGGAATCACTTTCAATGATTAATTGTTTCATTCCCAGTTTCCACCATAGTTCTATTCCATCAAGTAATCCCCACAGGTCAGCCGATGGTGCATCACTTATCCCCATTGTGACTAAAACCCATAGTCTATCTGCGTTGATTTCTCCATGAAAGGCCTCCACAACCTGCCTTGCCATGCAATCGTCTTGCAGGTTTATCCTGGTGAGTTTATGCTATCGTTGTCTTTCCACTCAATCATTTCAAGTGCTCTCATCTCCTGCATTTGCTTTCAGTCCGTCTATAATCTACATAATCTCTCTTTCCTCAAACAAGGCTTTATTCCTTCATGTACAAACTAACAAAAGCATATGATCCCAAACCTATTTCCTCTTCCATTTTCACTAGCTTCCTTGTTCATGTGATCGAGTTAATAATTGATAGGTAGGAAATAGTACATGTTCTCAAGTCTACTGCTCTACAATTTCTAATTGCCACTGGACATCGCTATAATAAATAGATAATGTCTTCCCCAGATGCTCCATTTATCAACTACATTAAAGGTAGGGATTTCTCCGTGTGTTGCTAGAGAGTTGAATTTTCTAACTCACTGTGGGGTCCTCAATCTCCAAATAGCTTACATAGAGGAACCAACGCAGTTTCAACCTCATCCAACATCATACTAGATGTACTCATGATAGTGAGCTCTCCATGTTATAGAGCTTCCATCTTGCCCTGTCATGGCTGCTCCATGGGACCGGTGTATGCATGGTTTTAAGATTTAATTGTTGGTGTCTCTCCCATTAAAATTCCATTTAAACTTGTCTTATGCTTATTACTCTGTATTCTAGAAGTGGTTTTATTTGCTTCAAGTCCATAAGTATTCAAATACTTGATAAATACTCTCTCTTGTTCCATAATATAAGATGTTTCTAACTAATCCACACGTACCAATGTAAATAATTAAAAGCATTAAATTTGTTATAAAATTCAAG
The DNA here is from genome assembly GCF_004799145.2 of Neltuma alba. Taxonomy (NCBI): domain Eukaryota; kingdom Viridiplantae; phylum Streptophyta; class Magnoliopsida; order Fabales; family Fabaceae; genus Neltuma; species Neltuma alba. The sequence continues at coordinate 11,572 of NW_021633161.1, forward strand.
TGGCTTCCAATATTACTCTCATTAACCATACTAAATTCTAATATCATGTTAATATTTATTCTCTCACTATCTTTATGAAATATGGGCATATATAAAAAAGAAAAAAATTTAATGGTCGTTCAAACTATCAAAACATCTTATAAAATAGACCAAAATACCTTTTAGAAGACTTATCATATTATGGATCGGAGGGAGGATAATCTGTGTGTGTCTGCCTTACTAGAGCTCTAGTGTCTGCTTTCCCCTAAAACATGACAATTCTTTTAATTTATCCGAAGCCATTAAGTATTTCTGTTTTGCAAGATTTTGATAAACAGAACGTGGTTTACAATTACATATGGTTGTAATTATTCTGCCGTTGGCTCACGCCTTTGCTTCTACCTCAGACTATCCGGATACTGATCTTTATACTTTTCCCAAATGGTTTGAATACCAACTTGCTAGGTTGTATGAAACAAAATGCATGACTTGAGGTCTTTTTAGTTTTTACATGTTCTTCTGAGTTCTGACATAATGAGGCTTGTAATGACGGGTATTTACTTATTATCTTGTGTAGATATTTGCTGACATGGAGGAGCTTGGGATCCGACCTGTCATGTCAACTGTTAAAATGGTTGGGAATGTCTTTAAAGAGCTGGGTATGCTGGACAAATATGAAAAGTTGATCCAGAAATATCCACCACCCAAGTGGGAATATCGGTACATCAGAGGAAAACGTGTTAGAATTAAAGTAGGTGATGAAGGTGAGAATAATCAATTGTACAAAGACATGGATGAGCACGAAGAGGATGATCAGGATGGAAGAGAGAGCGAGGGGGAAGGACTTGAGCAGAGACCAGAGGTAATTCATGAAGAATTCCAACAGGATAACACTTTAATTTATGACGAAACAGAACAAAATACGGATGAAATTGAGCAAACGGAACAGGATGTTGGTGTACAATGTGAGAAAGCTGAAATAAGATCAAATGACTCACTATAAGCTTGAATTCTTCTCATTTAATGTTTTACTCTGCTAAATCCTGTTTTGATGAGGATCATGCGTAATCTGGCACTATCAATTTAGATTCAAATTTGTCTGGTCCTGAACCCTTCCTTGCGTAAAGCTTTTGCACCATCTTTTTACATATTTAGGATTATGATACTGGAACTCAAGTTTTTATGCTTAAGCAGTATCATTCCTTCCATGCCTGAGGAATATATAGAAATTAGGTTAAACTATACATTTGCTCTTTTAACTTTCTACAAAGTTTGAATTTGGCCCCTTAACTTTAAAAGTATTTATTTGGTTTTTTAATCTTAAAGTTGTTAGGCTTAAATGATGATTTTTTTTTTAGTAATCATGATTCTTTTGAAAAGTGAATTTAACATATTAGCATTTGTGAATGTTTTTTCAAAATTTAAGTTTTAATTGTCATCCTATTTTGTAAACAATTTTAGAATTAAATGATTAAAAATATATTTTTTTAAAGGTAATAAATCAAATTGAAACTCTCTATAAAGTTAATAGATTAAATATATATTTTAGTCTAAGAATTTTATTTTATGAAAAGATTTATTTTTTCCCTGAGAAAGAAAACTGAATTTTTAATTTGGTTAAGAAATTTGCTCACTTAAGGAAATTTTAATTTTTTAACAAAATATTGAATTTATTCTCCAGAATTGCAACAGGGAAAGGTGCAGTTTGTGAAGAATTCTTCAGATTTGGGTTTTTAGCATAAGTAAAGGGAAAACGGTGGTGGAATGGAAATTAATGAATTGGAAAAGTTTCATTCCGTCACAAAGTGACAAAACGAACGCACACTTGTATTATAAAAAGGGGTATTTTATTTTGATCACCCTAGATCCTAGGATCTGTTGTTAAGAATATCATTACTTTTCAAAAGCTATGGTTGGTTTGTTGGGGAAAAAACAAGCTATGATTGGTTCTTTTTTTTTGGCCAAAAGATTGGTTTGAATATCAAACGATCGGATAAAGGTACACAAATACTCATAAATTTTTATTTAAATTGATTTTTTTAAAGTGTACAAGCATTTTTTGCTCAAAAAAAAAGTGTACAAGCATTTAAAAACTTGTAAAAATAAAGTGAAAATAACACAATCGGCAAATTTGCTTAATCATCGTTACTTTTTGTGATGTGCCCTACATTAATGTTACGAAAGTATCAAAATATTCCTAATTAAAAAGCGAATAAAAATGATCAAAATGTAAAAATATCCATAAACTTTTATTAGTCAAAGTGTGTCAAACATTTTTTTTTCCTCCCTAGGTGCAAAAATACCTGTGACTGTGCAAATAAATTAATTCTTTCAATTTTAGGAAAAACAATCTATTAAATTTTATTATATTATTATAATACTAATAATTTTATAGTTGATACATATGCTTGGAATTCTAAATTTACATCAAATTTTAATTTAATCTTTTAAATTTATATGGTGTATTTTCAATCCCCTTCATGTATATTAACACCGTTAGTGTCATTGATAGAAAATGTCGATTTAGTGAATTCAAATAGTAACTTTGCAATTAAATATTAAAATATTAATTTTTAATATTAAATTTGTAAATTGAAAAATATTTAAAATAAAATATAATGAAGATGTTGTATGATTTTTAACAGTAACAAACTATCTTTCAATATTTAAAAATATTATAATAGATGATTAAACCTTAAGCATACTTTGTCAGTATTTAAATTCATTGAGTCAGTATTTTCAGTTAATGAGACCAATGATTTTAACATTTAGTGGCTGAAAATATATTTTATATATGTAAAAGACTAAATTAAAACTTGATATAAACCTGAAGGAACAAACGTTTATATTAACCATAAAGTTATTGAATAATAACAGTGTCAGAGCATTTAATGAAGTTTTTTGCTAAAATTGAAATAATTAATTTATTTGTACCAGTATGGGTACTTTTGCCCTTGAAAAGAAAAAAACACAAATGGTGTTTGTCGCACGTTGACTAAAAGTCTATGAGCATTTTTGTATTTTTATTTTTTTTCTGACTTATGTGTATTTTGATCCTTTTATAACATTTGGCCCCACAGTAAAAGGTAATTAACCAAATTTAACGGCGATGTCATCTTTGTTCTAGCTTTGCAAGTTTATAGGTTTCATAAAACTCTCCTCACATAAAAGCTTTGATGATGATACTCTTCAAAAAAGCTTATGATGGTATTTTTGGATAAAAGTTTATGAGTATTTTTTACATCTTTATCCCATTAAAATCCTGGCGTAATAAAATCTCAACACCCAACTCTTGGAATTTTTTTTCAAAAATATATATATATATATATATATAAGTAGTTCAATTTGTCAATTCTTCATGGGGAAAATAACAATAAAATAATGTTTCAATTTTGAAAACCTCAAATAGTCACCTTAATAAGGAAAATGTCATTTTAGCCACACATGATCAAATAGAAATTTTAAAATTGTTTGAAATAACTATATTGTCCTTATGTTATGTGTTCTTATTCTATGAAAATATTTTGGAAACAAATTGCTAATTGTGTTACTAAACTTGTTAACAATGTTAAATGACTTGTCAATTACGTTACAGAAGTTGAAAAATTCTCAATTTATTAGGACCTCAAAAATTTCTCAAGTTCAAATTACCTCTTAGGTCACATGGCGAATAGTATTATTAGAACTGTTAATATTGTTACAAGATTATTAAGGTTAATATCATTACTAGATTTGTTAATACCGTTATAAGAGTTGTTAACCGTAATACTAAAATTGGAAAAGAAAATCTCACTTTCACAATTTTTTGAAAAATAGGTTGCTAGTTACTTTATCAAATTTGTTAACATTTATACTTGACTGGTCAATGAAATTAAAAAATTTGAAATTTTTCAATTTATTATATGCCCACTAGTCTCTCAAAAACTTTATGTTATGCAAGTAAAGACCAAACAATCATCTATATATTTTATTGTACTATTTATGTCTACTATTAAATCAAATTCTGTCATAGCTTGTATAAAGCAAGTTATGTCTAACTTCAGTAACATGGTTAATAATTTTTGTAACAATATTAACAACTTTAATAATGACATGCACCACATGATTTGAGGTATTTTGACTTTGAGAGATTTTTAAGTATCTAATAAACTAAAAAATTTTCAACTTCTATAACTTGATTAGCAGATCATGTAATAGTATTAACAAGTTTGGTAACACAATTAGCAACATCTTTTCCAAGAAATCATGAAAGTGAGTTTTTTCTGATTTCAGTAACATAGTTAACAATTCTTATAACAATATTAACAACTTTAATAACGTTATTCTCCCAATGATGTAAGAGGTATTTTCACTTCGACAGATTTATAAGTGTCTAATAAATTGTGATTTTTTTTTTAATTTCTATGACATAGTTGACAACGATATGAACAAGTTTGGTAATACAATTAACAACTTGTTTTCAAAATATTTTAATAAAATAAGCATGCATGACATAAGGACAGTATGATCATTTCAGCAAATTTGAAATTCCTATTTAATCATGTATAGCTATAATGTAACTTCCAATGACTATTTAGGATTTTCAAAATTGAAGTATCATTTTATTGTTATTTTCTCTTTTTATTTATCCCTCTCATCTTTGATATGTTTTTAAGAATAATTAGAAGTGCATTTTAATTTCCATAGATATTAGTCTCAAGTAGAATATTAATGAGTTCAAATCTCAAAATCATTCAATGTTTCTAAAATTTAACTCTATCCATATGATCTATAACCTCTAAGAAATATACTCATGGTACGATTTGGGGTTACATTATAAAACTCTTACAATTTACTATATCTTACGTTGGCATCAATTGTTTTTCTTTTCTTTTGTTTTTTGTTTTTGAAAAAAACGTACTATATGGTTTTTCCGACACTAAGTAGCTGTACAACCATACATGAGAATTTAACAATGTCTCTAAATACAACCACTGGTAAGTGAAAATAATTAAAAAAAATTATTACTTGTTGAATTAGGACATTTCATTAAAATATTTGTGATAACCAATGGCAAATAAAAATAAAAATATTATCCCAATGGCAAATAAAAATAAAGAAAAAAATTATCAACTCTTATAAGGAGAGGGCGAAAAAAAAGGAAAGAACATACAAAATGAAAAAAATGTAGATAAAATATTTAAACTTGTTTTGAAAAAAATATCATGAAGTGCATTTATATGAACGAATGGTGATCTCATGAATATTTAGAATTATATTATGATACTTGTCATGAAAATCAATCAGTAGAGAGGATTCATAACATTTTTTACATTTTTCTTGGTGAGCATATATTTCCCTATTTTATGGAAGTTAGACAAGAGAAAAGAAACGGGTCAGAACAAAAATTTCAGTAAAGTTGTAGGTGTCAAAGGTTAGTATTAGAGACTTTAGTTGTAGAGAAATATTACATCTTTATTTTAAAATAAAAGGTAAGATGCAAATAAAACAGAAGAAACAAGCGGAATCCTCACATATAAATGATTTTCACCCATTCAAAACACAATATCTGAAGAATGTACGATTGATTAAACTAGTAGAAAATGAAATGCTAAGAAAAATGAGAATGAACAGGTATTCCGATAGGCCCTCTATAAGGAGGAGGAAAACTACTCATATATAAAGCAGTGAATCTAATTCATTCCTTCTCTACTTTTCATCCATCTCATATGATATGATAAACCAACATCACCTCAACAAAAGGTCCCAAATAATCCACATTCTATTAACTAAATTATATATAAGAAAAATGAGAATGAACAGGTATTCCGATAGGCCCTCTGTAAGAAGGAGGAAAACTACTCATATATAAAGCAGTGAATCTAATTCATTCCTTCTCTACTTTTCATCCATCTCATATGATATGATAAACCAACATCACCTAAACAAAAGGTCCCAAATAATCCACATTCTATTAACTAAATTATATATATCCGTATTTGACAGAAAACTAAACAACCTGAACTTAAAATTGGTGAGGTCAAATTAAACTAAAACGATCATGTGCTTGAATATGTGCTTTCATCATTCTAGATAACTTCTCTATAGAGCATAATGGACTTGAATAGAATCATCTCAACACTGTCAAGGGTTCATTTCCACGAAAAGTGATTAACCAAAGTAAATATACGGCCAGTCTGTTGGATGTTTAGTTTACGTTATATAAAATAAATAAGTGAGAAGCGTTTTGTCTTATAAAATGTTGGGAGAACCTTGAGGTAAAGACAGGGATGGGTTGATATGCTAGAAGTAAGTTATTTTAAACACATTCCCTAGCTGTACCTCAACAACCTCCTTATAATATCATCAAAAATTACTTTTTACTCTAATCTTAAACAAATCTACAATGTAATAATTAAAATTTAGGATCAAGGCTTGTTGCTAACTAGTGCAAGGCTTTTTGCATAACCAAAGATGCCATTATCGTCACTATACCTACAAGAAGACTTCCTAAGTTCATTGGTAGTTAGATCCTGCAGAGATTGAATGTTGCTTCATCATTCTCCACTCCACATACAAAATCACTAAGTCCAAACCTTACATAAATATTGCAAACTTCTTTCCTCCAACTGGTACAAGGCTCTGTACATGATTAATACCAAGGTAAAAATTATGGATAGCAAACATCTTAAATCCACTTGTAGTGAGATTGAACAGAGCAATTGTTGGTTCACCATTCACCCCTCCATGTTCAGTTTCAGCAACACGTCCATACACATTGCAGACAATTTCATTCGTCCAAATGGTAGCAGGATCTAATGAGCATGAAAAGGGGTTACTAGTATATTTCTTAGTCCAATTCCATCTCTCACCATGTGAACCTACATCCTCCTCCATCTCCCACAAATCAATAAATTTAGATTCTGAGTTTTCAATCATATTTTTAGAAAGCAAAACGAGTTTATTCTCATAAACCACAAGATTAGAACGCAAACGAGAAGCTACAGTAGCTGCAGCTGGCATCGGTATTAATGTGAACACTTCTATTGCTATGTCAAATGAAACTATCATAATAGCATAATCATCATCTTCATCTTTAACCCCTGTAAAATATTTGAACATAATCCAAAACATAATTCCATTAGCAGTAACAGTTTTGTGCCGAAGACTTGCGTCCTCAAACATCCGCCCACCTTCTACATCTTTTCATGAGCCTGAGGTTAATGAATATGCTTTCGCTCGAATAATCTCAAAATTGTACTTAGGAAAACAAATCACGACTATTTTGTAATCATTAATAATTGGACTGAACCCAAATCCTATAAAAAATCGACCCTCATAATCATCTATAGCTGTGGGAATCTGTCTGAGCTCCCTAATCGCTGGATTCCACAATAAGAAGGAAGGAGATATATCCACCTTACGAATTTCAACACGAAGCAAGCCGTTACTGGAACGCACGACGCTAGCACAATCCAAGGAATCAATCAAAGGTGCCTCGTGCACTTGTCGGACTTGCATTCGCAATCGAGTAAACTTAACTCCAACGGATGCCCTCCCCTCCGCCAGGAAAGAAGAGAAGGCTATTGATGACTCGTGTTGTTAACATGGTCTGTGATGAAAGATGGAGTCGTGATGAGGTTTTTCTAATGTTTGCACACACATTGGAATCGAATTAAGGATTTTACCGGAAGCTCTATGAGAATGTTTCTGATGAGTTCTTGGGGAAGGGTCGGTGTATCAACATCTGTAGTCATCTGCTTTGGGGTGCTTGACTGGGAAAATGATATCTTCGAGTGGAAAGCCTTCGAATCAACGAGACACGACAGAAATCGAAAATGTTCGTTTCTTGGCTTGCAGCCTCGCCGTCCACCGAGCCCCTCGCTTTTGATGATACTGTCGCTGGAGGTCTGTCGCAGATGTCTATAATGGGTTCATAGCGAAGAATTGATTATGGGTCGAAATAGGACACTAGGTGATGCCAACAACATCGTTCCTGAGAAAATAATAACCGGCTCGACGCTGTTACTGGGAAGTCCTCCGTTGCTGAAGTGAAGAAAGCCACTATTAGGGCTACAGAATTCACTCCAGAGGAGTGAATTTACGCCGTTTTCAAAGTGTTTTCATAGTCAATTTCCCTTGCTTCCGCGGCATTCACATTCCTCATATAGGAATGGGTAAACGGGTGAGAGGCTGCCAAATTCAGAAAGTTGGCTGGTAATAGTAGTAGTAAGAGTAGGTGAGAAGACATTTTTTTAAGGAAAAACTAAACAAGATCTCACCTAAGAAAATTAAATACAAAAAGTTTCTTAAAATCATCAAATTATTTTGAAATCTCAAAAAACCTCATTGTAAGAGATTTTATTTGTTTAATCATCAAATTATCTTTATTTTTTTAAGTATACATTGACAATTGAAAGAGTAGTCATTAACAACATAAAATGTAATAATTAACAATTATCACAGTAGATTTTAACAACATATTTTCTCAGGGCATCACAAAAATGTAATGCATGAGTTGTCAATATTTGCTGTGATAGTTGTTAATACTTACACCTTAAGTTATTTACAACTGTACTTTCAGTTGTCAATTCATACTTTAAAAAAAAAAAAAAGACAAGGACAATTTGATATTTAAACAAATAAAATTCCTCATTTGAGAAGCCAATTAAAACTATGGAATAATGGAGTTCCTAATATGTTCTAGTAAAGGGTGGCTAATAATGGAATAGTAAGTTTGTAGGACTGTTAAATGAAGTGTTACACTTTGTCTTGTGTTTTTGGTGTGTTGCAAGTATTAGATTTGCTTCCTAAAAAGCCAGTCGATGGATTCTTATTTCATTGAAGCAACATTAAAAAAATATTTTGATAGCCTAAATTTTGTTATTCCTGATGACTTGCTATGTTTAAGATGTCTTGAACTTTACACATTAAATTTTCATCATTATATGAATTTTTCTATTCATAGGTGTTCTTATCATGTGCATGTGTTAGTTAAAAGGCTTTCCGATTATTTGAATTTTGTTAGTGCTTTGAGTTATGTTATAGGTACGCAAGGGATTCAAATTATTATTTATATTTGGGTGTGTAATATCCCTTCTTTTTAGAGTATTTGAGAGCAAATCATGCCATTAAGTACCATCATGTATGCCATTAGGGTTAACAAATTAAAATTTGAAAATTTGTCTTCTCGAGTTACTATTTATTTATCTTCTTGGGTTACTATTCATGCTGTAACTATAACATTTTGACGAATTTTGAAAATTCATAACTAAATGTAGAAAAATTGAAACAAGGTAGTTCTAATCTCTATTTAAAGCTCTTTTAAAAAGGGAAAAAATGCTCATTGATTCGTGTACTTCTTAAAATGATCTCAATTTTAAACGATATTTTCACTGTTCATTTGGTTAAATAGTGATTTCCATATTTCTTATCTTAACTACAAAAATTCATAACGTTTAGCATTTAACTCCAAAATTAGTGATCTGCCATTTTATTTAAAGCTTAAGAAGTGTACTATAAGCTCACCAAGTACTGAGGGCAGATTTATTTATTATCCTAGGCATATTACAATCACGATAAGACAGCTTCAAAAACAATATTTCACCTTACATAAAACATGCCCTTGGGATTTGATTAGTTAAGCATATAATCAAACATACCCTTATACAAGCAAGTCTATCTTCATTCTTTATTATGAACAATATATAATCAAAGTCACAATGTCATGCATAACCTTTTTCATAATTTATAGTCCTTACAAAACATATCATCAAAATAAGTTATAACATAACATAATATAGTAATTCTTCTCTTTATTACATCTCCATATCTTTCTTCTTGCCTTTAGAAGTATAACATCCATCTTTTTAACACCTTTAGTATGTATTTAGAAGCATTATGATTCAAGCGAGTCATAAATTAAGCCCATAAATTAAAATAATGCACTTTTATTTTTGGGTTACTATTTATTTGGTCATTCCAGTTTTATGGTCAAACTGTGAAAATTCATTTCCCATAATTACTATTCATTTTCTATTTTTCATAATTACTCTTTTTTGACCCAAAAACTTTTCAAAATTATGATTTTTCCTTTGCTTGGGCTTAGTCTCAAGAATAATCTTATTGAGGTCTTCATTATAACCATTGGCCCATGATCATCCTCATTGCTCATACTAGGTCTCTAAAACTTCATTTGAGTCTCTAACTTTCTTTGCCTCTTGGTCTTAAAAAACTTTTACTTTGCAATATAGTCCTGAGAATCCTTCCATCTTTTTAATGAATTTCTGAGAAGGAGTTTGATAGCTTGCTCACTTCAAGATATTTTGTACTCTTAGACCCAAATTCAGCATGTTATAAGTCTCCCCTTCTCAAAAGAGATTTCATCCTTGAAATTTTTGGGCTAACCTTTTACTCATACCCTTATTGAGAGGTTTATTAAGGAGAATGTTCCCATTTCTTTTAAACTTAGCTATTATGTTTCATGGCCAGGTTTCAATCTTGGAATCTATGTTGACATGTTGAATCATAGCTTACTTTTATGGCATTTATACAAATAATACCCTTATTTTCAGGTATTTTATCTTTACTTCTTATATTCTTTTTGCTATATAAGCTCATTTGCTCATGATAGTATGTACTTATCATCATGGTGATTCCATTTTCTCTTACTCCACCTTTATCATGTCTTTTCTGCTTACACTATTATCTTTATCTTTACCTTGGGGATTTATCTTTTTTTTTTTTTCACATTCTTATTTCATACTTAACTTGCCTGAATGCACACAGTCTAGCACTTATAGCTCTAAACTCTTCTAACTCTTACTTTCTCTTACTTTCCTTTATTGACATAATAGAATTGAGCTCGGCCTAATCAATAATAAGGATATCTATAGAAAAGTTAAGGGTACTCTTTCTGTACTAGCTAACAAGCTTAAAAAGGTTTTTGTATCTTAAACTCATCCCCAGTCATCATTTTCTCATGGGGATATTGTACTCTTACACTTATGGCTCAGTATCTTTACTTAGGACAAGTCTACTATAACCTTGGGATCACCTTAAGTTTTTTTAGAACCTATTGTGACCCTAGAATACTATGGCCTGTTTGAACCATGTTAAGATCTCTAGGAGACTTTAGACCATAGGACTGAATTATAAAATAAGTCAACTCTACTCAATTCATAACTGCATTGATTATTCCTCAAGACTAATTTGAGATGTCAGTATTGTCTTCTTAGGCCTTACTCATTCTTTCTATCAATTATGAAATCCTTCATCTTTACTTAACTTTTAGCTCCCTCAGGCCCTTTGTCGTTCCTATATACCTCTTTAATCTTCTAGGCCATGAGTTTATCTTTATGGCTAATTAGCTTGCTATCTTAATTATGTCATTTAACCATGCCTTAAGAATTATCTTACTTATCTTACTATTCTTCTTGTCTCTTATTGATTTTGGATTATACAGTGAGATGACTTGTAAACTCACCTTCTCTTTTACCTTCTGACCTTCTTTAGTGCTCTAATAGACTCAAGGGATATTTCATCCCTACATTATTCTTTACGAATCTTGCTCTTATTAAGGTAAGGTTAACTCTACTTGCCTTGCCTCAGCTGCTCTTATTCTTTTTTAGTGGGAAGACATATTGCTTTTACTAGAGCAATATCAATTCAACCACTTTCTCTAGGTTTATTGGAGGATATATAACTTTTACTAGTATGATGACATGTTGTTTTCTTTCTAGCGACATTAACTCCATTTCAACTATTTCTCTTTCTTTCTTTAGAGGACATCTTGCTCTTGCTAGAGCAATGTCAACTCTAATTCCAAGGACCATTTTTCTAATTTTTTGAGAAATACTCTGTGGCCAAGATCTTTTCCTTACTTTGTTCATGTCATGGCATATCCTTCACATATCATACCCTTATCAAAGGAAGCCTCTCTACCTTATTCATTCAGTTACTATAAGAAATCTCATCTCTTGGATTTCTTATTGGCTTGAGTGCTATGATCACATTCCTCATAGATACCTCAGGTAGATTATCAAGCCCACAAGTTACTAAATATCTCAAATGTCATTGAGAACATTCTCATTCCTATACACTAGGTCCTGGCATAACAATCATTTGTAACATTTTCTTCTATTTATCTTTATCATTATCCCTAAGAATTTTATTGAAACTGTTTGACTCTTGCTCTTTTCTAACTTCTCTTATCTCGTCATTCATATGGTCACATATTTGTCATCATAACTGATTATACTACTCATCATGCATAAGTCATTTACATATTCTTCCTTGGCACATACGACAATTAGGTATCTATCTCATCATTATCCATTTCCTTTTAACTTTGGTTAGAAGGCCTCTAATGGAATATTATCTAACAAAGGCCTCTAAATCTTTTGAAACATCCTTCCTTAAATCTCTTTTAGTATGCATTTGGAAGTGTTACGGTTCAAGCAATTCACGAAACAAGGCTATAGATTGAAAATTTGAAATTTGTTTCTTAGGTTACTATTGACTGGTAGATTTTAGATTTTTGGTCTAACTCTGAAAATTCATACCTAATTATAGAAAGTATTGAGGTGGTTCAAAATTATTTTTGAAGCTCTTTCAATTATCTATAAGGAAAAAAAAAACTCTTTGGTTCATTTTCTTGCTCAATTTGAATAGGTAATTACGTAAAATTTAATATTTATTTAGTAAAAATTGTACTTTTCAGTTTTTTTGTCCTAATTTTTAGTAGTCATAACTCTTAGCACACATATCCATTTTAAATTACCTAGACTTGTTTTAAAGATCAAGATGTGTATTTTAAGCATGGTAAATTTCACGAGCACATTCAATTATTTGTCTCACTTTCACTTTGCTACAAATTCATGACTCATTTAGAGAACTTATCCTCCTTACCTGTATTAATAATTATATCCATTTATTTCTTATCTCATAATCATGCTAACGTTACATAATTCATTCCTATACGTCATCATATTTAATTTTCATTCCATCATCATTATTTATCATCAGATAACATTAGTAGCATAGTCATATCATATATTGATATATAAATTGCATAATGTGCTACAACACATTTCCCTCAATTCTTTTCCTTTTTTCCTTACTTCCACTTCATGCATCCTCTTGCTTGCTTATTAACACCTATTAGGGTTGGTTAGGGATGGTGAGATTCAGAATAATCTCAATAGCAAACAATTACCTATGTGTATTTAATACTAATACTTGGTGGATGACATGCTTGGTTTTTGATGCTTATAAAATGACATACTCTATATTCATTTATTTCTTATCTCATAGTCATGCCAACATTACATAATTCATTCCTATATGTCATCATATTTAATTTTCATGCCATCATCATTATTTATTATCAGATAACATTAGTAGCATATTCATATCACACGTTGACATATAAATTGCATAATGTGCTACAACACTTTTCCCTCAATTTTTTTCCTCTTTTCCTTTCTTCCACTTCATACATCCTCTTAACTTGCTCATTAACACCTATTAGGATTGGTTAAGGGATGGTGAGATTAAGAACAATCTCAGTAACAAACAATTACCTATGTGTATGTAATACTAATACTTGGTGGATGACATGCTTGGTTACATGCTTTCATGCTTATAAAATGATATACTCCACTACTCAATGTTAATTCACATATGGCTATGGAATATATAAAAATAGAATAACATTTAATATTTTATAATCTAAATAATCATCAAACAATGTCAACACACAAGCACAAGATAGTTAGAATTGTGCGATACATGATTCATATCGCACTATTCAAAACTGAAAATTGCATGGGAGATTTAAATCTCCCTCTGACTCTTTCAAGCATGTGAATCATGCCCTGAATTAAGGGAAACACACTAGAATAGCATGAATCACTTGACGCCAGTGGATTATGCGATTTAGAAAAGCGTTAGGTTGCACTAGATCTAACCGGATCTTGCCTGACCTGACACATTAATAGCCTTTTTTATTTTTTGTTTTTTAGGATTGAAAGTGCTATATAAGTATATATTGATTAAACCTAGTTATTTATTACCTCATATATTCCCTCTATCTCTCTCTTTCATGTTCAACCAGTCCCCACCTTTGTTTTTTCCTTCTTATGGTCCTTTTTGGTTGGCTACTTTGAAGTTATTTTGGAGGCAGTGGTCCACAGTCCATACTCTACATGACATACAACTGCAGTGCTGCTAGTTGATTGGTTACTGGTGGTCCTCTCTATTCTAATAGTCTCATATTCTCATTTGGTAATATCTTTCATTCTATTTTGTTTCTATTTTGGATATTATATTGGTGGGGAGTGGGGAAAAATGAGTCAAAATAAGGGGAAAAAAAGGAAGTTGATGTTACATGGAATCATTGTGTAAGTGTTCCTCCACATAGACTTATGGTTAAATGCAAATATTGTTTACATAAATGTTAGGGTGGTATAGCTAGGGCGAAACATCATTTGGCTAGAACTAAAGGGAATGTGAGTCCTTGTACAAGTGTTCTTGATGATGTTAAGCACTTATTTGTTAAAATGCTTAAAAAAAGAGAAAAAAAAATAAAGATGCTAATAGTGTTGAAGTATATAAAGAGACAACTACCCAAGATGCTAAGGGCAAGGAAGGAACATTAAAATCTACCAAACAGAAAATAATGAATAAGATGCTAAAGGATAGAGAGTTAGTAATTCAAGATATTTGTAAATGCTTATATGGTAATGCTTTATCATTCAATTTGGTGAGAAGTCCACTATTTATTCAAATGATAAAACCTATTGGTGAATATGGTAGGGGTTTGAAACCTCCTAGTTATCATGAGGTAAGAGTTTCTTATTTGCCAAAAGCAGTTGATAAAGTTCAAGAAGATTTAGATAAGTATAAGATGGAATGGGAGAAATGGGGTTTTATGTTGATATGTGATGGTTGGACTAATAGTAAAGGGAGATCTCTTACTAATTTTTTGGTAAACAGTCCTAGTGGGATAGTTTTTCTAAAGTCAATGGACACAAGTAGTATGATTAAAGATGCTAAACAAATATTTGAATTACTAGACAATATGGTTGAGAAAATTGGGGAGGATAACGCCGTGCAAGTAGTGACAGATGTTGCCTCAAATCTTGTGGCAGCAAGAAAGATGCTAGAAGAGAAGAGAACAAAAGTATTTTAGTCCTCTTGTGCAGCCCATTGCCTTAATTTAATTCTTAAAGACATTGGGCAACTTTCGATATTTTATAATACCATTACAAATGCAGAGAAAATAACAACCTTCCTTTATAGGCATGCATAGGTCCTTAACTTGTTTAGAAAGTATTCCAAAGAGAGAAAATTAGTTAGACTAGCCGTGGCAAGATTTGCAACAACATATCTTACTTTAGGTTGCATATTGCAACAAAAGAATGCTCTTCAGGCTATGTTTACTTTAGATGATTGGGTTTCTAGTTCTTTTGCTAGTAAAAGTGAGGCTAAGCATGTGGTGGACAAAATTTCTAGGGATTCTACATTTTGGAGTTCCATCAAATATTGCTTAAAGTGTGTGAAACTACTTGTAAAAGTTTTGAGGCTTGTAGATAATGACTCCAAACCTGTCATACCATATATTTATGAAGCAATAGATAGAGCCAAAGAAGAGATTGCTGACAATTTTTAAAAGAAGGAATCAAGGTATAAAAAAGTGTGGAAAATCATTTATACTTGTTGGAATTTACAACTATGTAGACCTCTCCATGCAGTTGCCGCGAGTTTTATGCACTTTAAAATTTAAATATTTATTGTTTAATAATTTAATTGTATGTTAGAAAAACATAACTTATTCATTGTTTTCTTAGGTTCCATTATGATGAAAAATTTAATACGGAGTTGGAAGTTTATTTTGGTTTGTATGAAACTATTGAGAGAATGATTCCGGATAGAAAGACCAGATTTTTAGTTGATCAACAACTTGAGGCATTCCAGTTTGCCAAAGGGCTTTTTGGAAGGAGCATGGCAATAGATACTAGAGACAAAAAGTAAGCCGGTACTGTTCTCTAGTCTATACTATTTATAAGAATTTAATTTTCAACCCTAATAATAAATCTGAATTTTGGAAAACATTTCTAATTATTGTATTTTTTTTAGGTCTTTGGTGGAAAAGTTATAGAGGAGAAGGCAAGGAGCTACAAAAGATAGCTATGAGAATTCTAAGTCTCATATGTAGTGCTACTAGATGTGAAAGAAATTGGAGCACATTTGATTAAGTGCATACTAAGAGAAGAAATCACTTAGAACAACAAAGGCTAAATTCACTTGTATTTGTTAAGTAAAATCTTCAACTTGAAATGAGACAGAAGATTAGAGAGGAAAAAGCAGAAACATATGATCCAATTTGTTTATTAGATATTGAATTTGATGATGAGTGGATTACTGAAAAAGAAAATCCGTGCTTACCAATGGATGGGTCATGGATGGATATACATGAGAGTTTCACTCTTGATGAAGGAGCTCCAACCAAGAAAAGAAGGAGAGGTATAATATTTTAAAACTAAACTTTAGTTGATTTTAGTTTAAATATATACCACCACACTTATTAAGTTTTTTTTCCTAGGTCCAAGAAACTTAACTGTCAAAGCCAAAAGCAAAGGGAAACCTATGGTAGGATAAGAGGATGAGAATGAAGATAATGTTGAAGATGGAGAGGATGAGGATGATGAAAAAGTGACATTATTAGTGGATGATGATCATGAATTGAGTGATATTGATCTTGGAGATGATGAATGATGAATTGAATTGAATTTTATATTTAGTGAGTTTAGTCTTTTTTAAGTTAGAATTTGATTTTTGAATTGATTTTAGGGACTATTTGTTTTTGGAATTTCATATGTTGATTTTTTTATTTTCTTGGGAGGTGTATAGCACCTAACATTTACAAATTTTCAATATTTTCTTATATAAAAATTACTTATATATTACCCTTAATAATTGTTCATGAATCTTATGACTCACGATACATTATGATTCAAGATTCAAAAAATTGGCTTTTTGATTCATGATTCGTATCTTGACTGCATAACCATGCACAAGTATATTTATCAAGCACACAATAAGGGTAAGTTCACTACTTTGTAACATTAAGCTTTCTCTTGCTCCCTTTGCCTTCAACCAATTAGGTTGCTTATTCAACCTTGCCATTTACCTTTCTTAATGTCTCATGGTCCTAAATTCACATTACATATTAATAACCAATCCATCAAGACCATAAAAATCACTAACAACCTTTACTTTCAAACTTGATTCCTCTTTAACATAATATTTCACTTTCCTATTTTTAACTTCTAAAATCATTCTCTTGACCATTTCCTACTCAATTTTTTATGAGGAATTCAAATATGGGCTTAGATTTAACAAAATCCAAATCCTTCCCTATAAAACACCCAAGGTTGAGAGGTTAAGGTTATTGTAGAATATACCGCAGATTATTAGGAGAGGATACGGCAAATTTAATTGTAGATATGAGTAGACGATTTTAGGGATATTGTTTCCTTTTTTCATTTTGATTGTAATCGCTGAAATCAGGCCACTTTGATCGGCCCTGTATATCTCCCTCTTGTATATATTTGACCGAATAATACAGTGAATACACAGAAGAATTATTTTAGCACTCTAGAGTCGTTACCTTCTACATGGTATCAGAGCATTTGTGAAGGGAAACGACGATGATGACTGAATCTTTTGGCAGTGAGAAGGAGATACTCTCCCAGCCCAAGTCGAACACTTCACCGGCGATAGGAGGCTCCTCTGTTGGTAGCACATCCTGCCTTGTATTTTCTGGGTTCGAAAGCTCAGCTGTTCTCGTAGTCTTGGAGAAGCTTTCTGGCGACAACTATCATGAATGGGCACAATCAATTAGGCTCGCCCTTGAAGGTCGTGGCAAGCTCGGCCATATCACTGGTGACTTGCCACCCCCACCATCATCTGATGCGAAAGCCATGAAGACCTGGAGAACCGACGATGCTATGGTTTGTTCGTGGTTGGTGAATGCCATGGCTTCTGCCCTCAAGCATTGCTTTATGTTCCTCTCCCCTGTGCGTGAGATGTGGGAGGCAGTCCGTGAAGCTTACAAGGATGGAGAGAATGCGTCCCATATGTTTGACCTTAAAGCAAAATTGTGGGACCTAAAACAAGGGTCTCTCTCCTTGGGAGATTATTATCTTGCCAAAACTACCCTTTGGCAGGAATTAGATCTCATCAGTAATGATAGCCTGTGCTGTGCCACCCATGCTACCAATAATAAAAAGAAACTTGAAAAGGAGTGCCTTTTTGAACTGTTAGCTGGTCTCAGTCCTTCCTTTGATGATACCCGAGGCCGTATTTTAAGTCAGGATCCTCTCCCTTCAGTTCGTGGGGCCTTTGCCATGCTAAGAAGCGAGGACTCACGTAAAAAAGTTATAATGAAAATTGACACCACTCCTCAGCCTCCCACCACTAAGCCCTCTGCACTTGCTGTTCACTCCACTGATTAGTGACATAGCAACACCAAACAGAGATCCACATACGAGCATTGTAACAAACAGGGCCACGCCAAAGATATATGTTGGGACCTTCATGGTAAGCCAGCTGATTGGAAACCCTAGAAGGTAAAAGGCCATGGTTATGTAGCAGAAGCATCTTGAAGTAAGGATTCTGGCTCACTAAATCTAGGACACCCTAATGATGCACTAAGCAAAATCCTAGAGCATCTTGTTCCATTAGAAAACAATCAGCAATCTAGAAAGCCACCAATTGCTATGGTAGTTAAATGAGGTAATATTTTTAGAGCTTTGGCCACAATCAAAGGTATGAGTTCTGGACACTGTTGGATTGTTGATTCTAGAGTATCTGATCATATGACTGATGATATCACTCTCTTCTTTTCTTATACATCTACCATATCTTTCCCGCCAATTAAAATTGTTGATGCCTTTGATTCTATAGTTGCTAGTATTGGGAGTGTTAAGAGATCTGCCACACTTACTTTACAAGCTGTCTTACATGTTCCAAACTTGAAATGCAACCTATTATTTGTGAGCCAACTTTCAAAGAAGAAAGATGCCATGCTGATTTCATTGCCACTTATTGTGTTTTTCAGGATCTGTTGATGGGGACGACGATTGGCGTTGCTAAGGAGTTTGATGGTCTTTACTACCTAGATGATTGTGTTAATCAACATGTTAGCTCTTGTAATAAAGTGTCTCTCCCTAGGACTAGTGACTTAGAGTTATGGCACAAACAGTTAGGGCATCCCAATTTTCATTATATGACTTAAATGTTCCCTTCTATTTGCTCTAATAAAAATTGCTCTGAATTTTACTGTGATGCTTGTGAATGTGCTAAACATCATCGTACCTCCTTTACAAATGTTCCTTATCATGAGTCCCAACCCTTTACTGATATCCACAGTGACCTATGGGGACCTGCTCGTGCCCCCAATCGCACGTAGTCAAAATGGTTCATAAGTTTTATTGACGATCACACCCGGGTAAGATGGGTCTTCCTGTTGAAAGATAAAACTGATATTTATCACACTTTCATTGACTTCTATCACATGATCTACACACAATTTCAAACAAAAATTCAAATTGTTCACACCGACAATGGCACTGAATACTTCAGCACCAACCTGTCAACATTCCTCAAAGAACATGGCATCCTTCATAAAAGTACCTATCCCCCCACACCTCAATAAAACGACATTGCCGAAAGGAAAAACTGCCACATCCTTGAAACTACTAGAGCCATTATGTTTAGCAGCATTGTACCCAAATATCATTAGGATGATACCATCCTCACTACCACCTTTCTCATTAATCGGATGCCTAATAAACCCTTGTCATGCAAAACACCCTTGCAGGTACTTCACACCCACTATAACCTCCCTTACTTGGAAAATACCTTGCCTCTGCATGTGTTTGGGTGTACCTCCTATGTCCACCTCCATCACCATCAAAACTTGATCCCAGAGCCATCCGTTGCATCTTTCTGGGCTATTCTAGCACTCAAAAAGGGTATAAATGTTACGATCCTACTTCCAAACATCTTTATGTCACATGTGATGTTACCTTTCATGAAACCATTCCATTTTACTCCCGGTCTTCAATTCAGGGGGAGAATTGGAGTGAATCTAAGACTGATAAAGAAACCTCAGGCTTTAAACCCGAAAAACTTGAAATTGAGCTCCTATTTGACCCCTTCCTTGTCTTGGAGGAACCTGAGAGTGAAACAGTACCTAGAAGTAATAAGGAGGTTATTGACTTAGGTGGAGACACATCTAAACGAATACAGACCTATGCATGGAAACACAAGGCAGGTACTGTTCCTCAAGCTACTGAAATAACCCATGAATCTGAACCAAGACAGATCCAAACCTGCCTAATGAAAGAGAAGGTTACAGAAAGATAGGAACAAAATGATCTTGACCTGCCTATTGTAGTCTGGAAGCAACCTAGAACATGTACCAGACATCCCATTAAGAGGTTCGTCTTTTATCAGGCCCTCACATCAAAATATTGTGCTTTTGTCTCTCACCTTGATAATGTCAGAATCCCAAATGACATAGAGGAAGCCCTGGCCCATTCGGAATGGAGACAAGCAGTTATGGAAGAAATGAAAGCCTTGAAGAACAACCATGCTTGGGATACAATTGACTTGCCAAAAGGAAAAGAGGCAGTAGGTTACAAATGAGTGTTCACTTTAAAATACAAAGCTGATGGCAGCCTTGACAAGTATAAAGTGAGACTCATCGCCAAAGGTTTCTCTCAAGTATATGGCATGGATTATACAAAAACATTTGTGCTTGTGGCAAAACTAAATACTATTAGAATTCTATTCTCGTTGGCAGCAAACCTAGATTGGCCACTCTATCAGATGGATGTAAAGGACACCTTTCTCAATGGCAAATTGAAGAAAGAAGTATATATGAAGTTGCCCCCAGGATTCCTAGAAGAAAGGCAAACTAAGCGTGCAAACTACTGAGATCGCTGTATGGACTGAAACAATCTCCCTAAGTATGGTTTGAGAGGTTCACTAGTGTCCTGAAAACACAAGGATTCAAACAAGGACAGAGTGACCACACTATGTTTTTCAGGCATCTAAATGGGAAAACCACGGTGCTTACAGTATATGTAGATGATATCGTGCTTATAGGAAATGACCTATCAGAGATTGATCATATCAAAAGGGCTCTAAGAAAGGAATTTCAGGTTAAGGACCTAGGAGAGATGAAATATTTCCTAGGAATAAAAGTGGCTAGATCAAAAAAAGGAATCTACATCTAGCAAAGAAAGTTCATCCTAGATCTTCTGAAGGAAACCAGGATGCTGGAGTGTAGGCCCAGTGACACCCCCATACGCACAGACAAGATTAGGGATAACGAAGACCTGGGAAAGACAGTTGACCTAGGTAAATACTAGCGAATGGTGGGAAAACTAATCTACTTATCTCACACACGACCAGACATTACCTTTGCTGGAAGTGTGGTTAGCCAGCACTCACATGACCCAAAACAGAAGCATCTAAATGAGGTGTATAGAATTCTAAGGTACCTAAAGGGTTTACTAGGACGTGGCCTCCTCTTTAAGAAAAATGACCAGCGGAGCATTGCAATGTTTATAGACGCAGATTAGGCAGGTGATCAGGATGATCAGAAATCAACTTTAGGGTACTTCACATTTCTCTGGGGTAACTTAGTCACATGGTGCAGTAAGAAGTAAAATGTGGTGGCCAGAAGCAGTGCTGAAGCAGAGTTTAGGGCTATTGCCCTCGGAATTTGTGAGGGTATATGGGTAAAGCAAGTGCTTGAAGAATTAAGAATAGTTGTGAAATTGCCCATAAAACTTTACTCCAACAACATGGTAGCAATCAACATCTCCCATAATCCCGTTGATAGAACCCAATCTTTATGTGGTTTTCTCAAGTGTTTTCTAATGTTTTACAACAATTTTACCCTCATTATGCATGCATTTATATCCATTTGATTACATTAAGTCATGTATTGTATTTTGCTGTTTAAGGGGTAAAAAGGGTCATTTTTCTGTTCTCAATTTTAATTGCCTCGATCTGTAATCAGTTGGTCTTTATAAAGCTCTTTGTTGTGACTTTCAGGCAATTAGAGAGGACCCAAGAACCATGATGGAGCATGGATGGAGCCAAAATGTTACAAGGACCAAAACATGAGTTGGGAGTGTTTTGCCTCCCCAAGTTGCGACATGGACTCCTGAGGTCACGACCTGGATGCCTCTTAGTGAAATTACGTGTTTTGGACCCAAGCTAAGATGAGAGCTCTTTGTCTTCTTGGGTCACAACATAGAACTTATCAGGTCACGACTTGACCCCCCTGAGTCGCGACCTTACATTCATGAGGTCACGACCTAAGTACGTTAAGTGAAGCTGTGTTTTGGACTAGGTTTCTGAGCTTCTATACTTAAAAGGGGCAGCCACCACAAAAAGACACTCTTCCATTCTGCAGATTTGCACAAGGTTGAGCCACTATCATTTCCTCTTAAGTCTCTATTGATCCTACACCCAAAACTTCTATTTTTCTTTATCTCTTTATCATTTTCTGCATTACTGAACTGATCAAACCTCTCCAACACCCTTTTTCTCCATTTTTCCAACTTCATCTTTAGCTTTAACCATGGCTGTTCATTTTTGGAGCGATTGCAATTAGTTTGAAGACATGAGAAGCTAAACCCCTTAGCCTCTTGGTGATGGAGGATGAAGCTTGAGGTCAATGATCTAATTGGGGAGTTTTTCTATAGTCTAAACCTTTGTTTAATGCCGTGTTGAATATTTCTAGATTTAGGAACTTTCTGTACTTGTATCAAACTTGGTTTATGATTGTAAATCTGGTGTTTAGACTATTCTATTGTATTTGGATTGGATGATGTTAATGTTGATTAATCAATATAATATTTCAGCTTGAATCCTTGTGTTCAGTTTGATTTTTAGTGATTATTGTAATTAATCTGCGTGCTTGGTATTCTGTGTTTATCAATTGACATTCAGAGGACATTTGCATCATCTATTCATCTACACTCTAAGTGGTTTTCAACAGTGTCTTAAGAAATGTTAATTAACTTTGATTAAAGTGAGTTTTCATTAATTAAGACATTGGACCCAAGTGATTACTTGGAGTTTTCTTCAAACTTAGGGGTTTTCTTCAAACTTAGAGGTTTTCTAAAACTCCCAATCATTCTAAAGAGCAGTGATAGCTAAGTTTTCATCATCAAGAGACTGTTTAACCATAATTCCCTTTTAATATAAAACAATTCTTCATTCATTTAAAATACCAAAAATAGTTAACTTTTTGCACTTTACATTTGTTGCACCACCTTTGAAACAACTAAAACCCCCTTTTTACTCACTTAAATTTATAATGTTTTTGAAAACCAAATTTAGACTAGGATTTCCAATAACAAGCTTCTCGAGAAGAATGACTGGTTGCATCCTATACTGCATTTTATCTGGTACAACTCACTTTCTTGACGATCCGAAAGGTAATAGTCTGGCTATCGATCAATGGCGCCGTTGCCGGGGAGCCATTGAATTGGTTCCCTAGTAATTGGTTCTTTTCACCATTGAAATTTGGGTCGATTCTCGTAGAGTTTTAATTTTTGAACTTAAATCTTGTATTTCATAGCATCAAAAATTTTGAGGAATAGAACCAAATATCTTGTTTTTCTATACATTTGCATTTGTATTCTTGCATAGCATTTTGCATTTTATTCTAGCTTGATCTTGAGTGTTTTAGCCAATTGCTTGAAATTTTGAACTCTGTGCATAGTTGTTCAGCATCTGGTTGAAGTACTTGGTGATTTTCTTTTCAAAGATTTTGCGAAAATAGCTCTCTGTGACTTTGAGCCACAACCTCATATATTTGTGGTCGTGACCTAAGTGATTGAGTCGCGACCTGACTTGTGGCTTGTCGCAACCTTAGCCTTCTGTTTTCCAGTGTTGCTCTCAGTCTGTTTAAGTCACGACCTGGACTTTTGCAAGTCGTGACCTCAACTCCCTCTTCTTTCAGGGTTGCTTTCAGTTCATTGAAGTCGCGACCTGGATTACCCAAGTTGCGACTTGATCTGATTTTCCACTGAAAATTTTCCTGAGTGTCCAGACTTACTCTTTTTGCATAACTTTGCTTTCTGCACATACTTTGAGAGTGTATAGCACTTCATACACCTCAAATTCACTGAGTATTATTTGAAATCATTGAGTTTGCCTCAATTTTGAACCACACATTTGGTAAATACACGGTTTTGAACCTACTTCTTTCTTGAACTCTATCTGTGCTTGAATTCTTGAGTAATTGTGCATGCCTAGAGCGCGTAGAGGCAGGAGAGGTAGTGTAACATCTAGAATTTTGGGCCTAGAAGCATCAAAAGTAGTCTGAATAGGATAGGCTACCAGACCCTTTTTGAGCAGAAGTCCCAAAGATGAGAAAGGAAGTCAAAGCAGTTTTAGGGACTAAACTGCAAAGTAAAAGTTTTTCAGGGGCTTCAGTATAATCAAGGTCAAACACTCCAGTAAAGTCTCGAAGGCCTAGAGAGAGAAAAGAGGCTAGATACAGGCCAAAGATTAATTTAGAAGCCTCAAAGAGATGGTTCTGTGAGTTTAGGCTTAAGCAGGGGTAAAACTGTAAATTCGAAAAGTTATGACTAGCAATGGCAAAAATGGAAGAGTATATAGAAAATTCTAAGAAAAATCCTAGAAAATGGGAAATAATATTCTAAGGCTCTTCTGTGAAGAGAAAAGGCGAAAATACCCCTGAGGCAGCTTAAATGGAATTTATGAGGTTGTGACCGGTAAAAAGTATACCGTTTGAGGTAATTATTTGAAACAGCAAGAGACCTCAAAAATGTATACAAAAATGAGGTTAAATGGTTGAAAGGTTGTACTAATTTATAAAATTAGTCCCGCAACCAAAGGGCCAGTAGAGTGGCTTTAAGAAATTAAAGAGCCGGTTTTGCCGATAAAAGGGTATTTTAGTAAATGAATTTTATGCAAGGCTTAAAGGAAGTGTTATGGGTTAAGAAAATTCATAGATACTCTCTAGAATTAAAGGAAATTTAAGGATCTGATAGAAAATAATTACAGAGGCCAGAGCACTGTAATTATAGAAAAGAAGTTAAACCCGGAGTAAAAGTGCACCGATAAAGTGTTAATCAGAGTCTTGCACTTTACTTGGGCCACAAGTCGCCACTTGTCAAGCCTTTAATGGACGGTAATTAAAGCTTTCCAAGTGTCAAGCTACCAATGGAGAGGATCTTGATTTTGGAATGTAATTATATTATGAATTAAGTTAATTAAGAGAGAGGTTTCAAGAAGGCTTAGGCATTTGACACTTGGACTTTCATTAAATGTGGTAGATGAGATATTTTGAGAGCCCTAAGGAGTACACTCTATAAGCTTTAAATCCATGGGTAGAACACTCCATTTGGATATGTGTACGATTTATGGTGATTTTTCAAAGTTAGGGTTTGAAATCTGGAAACAGTGTTAAGCTTTTGGAAGGGTGTCGAGTTCCGTACAATTCGGGTACTGTTTGGCATAGAATTGGTTCCTGAAACTATTTTTCCTTTAAATTTAACTTAATAATCTTTCAGTGAGACTTGGAAGGACTCAATTTGGATTTTTATAGATTTAATTATGAATTTTCAAAGTTGAGCAAAAATTCTGGAGATTCTGCGTGAACAGTACCCGTGAACCAAAATTTCCAGATTTGATGATCTAATTAATAGGAAATAGATCATAAGGATGTAAAAATGATAACATTGAAAAGTTAGAAAGAAAACCCTTTATTCAAGAAAGCTAGTCTTGAACTTTATGTAATCTAATGGTCCTAATGGATTGTGTGATCATTATGGTTATGTTTATGACCTTTGGAACATCCAAGAGGATGTTTAGTGATGTTGACCGAATGCCCACATGGTTGGAAAGTCAAGGGAGTCAAAGAAAAAGTAAGAGGAAAGCTTGATGTGCAAGGTAGTGAACTTACCCTTTATGTGCTTGACATGGTATGCTTATGTGTTGGTTTGTATTTGTTGTTTGAATGATGTTGTGACATGATGATTGTTGCTGGAAATGCTGTTTTTAATATGTTCCCATGGCTATGCATTTTTATACCAAGCATAAAGCATGATGGCATGTCACTAGTTAACTTAAATTTATGAAAAACTACATACCATACACTAGCATCCATCTTGTGCATGTATGTGGTAATGTTTGCTACTGAGATTCCCCTGAATCTCACCCCCTCCCTAACCAACAATTTAGGTCAATCAATGATGGGCACTAATGGCATGAGAAG
Organism: Neltuma alba; assembly: GCF_004799145.2. Taxonomy (NCBI): domain Eukaryota; kingdom Viridiplantae; phylum Streptophyta; class Magnoliopsida; order Fabales; family Fabaceae; genus Neltuma; species Neltuma alba. Next base: position 37,871 of record NW_021633161.1, read on the forward strand.
CAAGGAGAAGAAGTGGAGACTTATTAATGCAAATGAATGATATTAATATTCAATGTATAATTCTCCTATGCTGTAAATTATGTTATGAATGCCATTACTTCAATGTATATGCTTAGGATGTTTATGGCATGAATGAAAGTATATGAGTATGAATGAGAAAGATTAAGCCCATGCTATGTATGTCAAAGAAATAAAAAGAATTAAAGTAAAGAGATATTAAGGGATAAAACGTAGGTCCTGAAGCAGTTAATTTCAAGCTTCAGTTCGACCTATCATATGAATGAGTTAAGCTACGAAATTTGGTACACTTATAATGCATATCCCAAGCTTTAAAATGAGTGGTAAATCACATTATTTGGATGTGTATACAATGAGATATGAATTTTTGAAGTTAAGGCACAGAATCTGGAAAGTCCAGATTTTACCAAATGAATAGTAATTTTAATCTAATAAACTGTACGTTTTCAGTGAGGATGAGTTCAGTTGAATATTTTTCCCTTAAAGAGAATTTAAAGAGCTTTCTGTAGAATTTTGAAACACCTCTATACGATTTTTCTAGAATTAGTTATGATTTTTCAAAGTTGGACCTGTAATCTGAAAACTGGACAGTGAACAGTAATTTTCTGAAAATTAACGTCCAAATTAAAATTTTTAAGCTTAAGACCATCCAAAGTGGTCTGGAATGGTTCTAAATGAATGCTAAGGTACTATATAAGTAAGGTGTGACATTTTTTTTGGTATCAGAGCAGAGGTTTTGGCATAGGAAGAAGAGAACTATATGCAAGAATTTAGAAAAGCCCAATTCAGGTTAGAGCTAGTAGTGGGATACTAGCTAAGGTCCAACTAAGGTTATGGATTGGAGGTGAATGCTCTAGGGAAAATAAGTAATAAGGATCTTTAAATGAAGTTGGGATCCTCTGTTAGAAAGGTACAGATAAAATGATGATGAGAAGTTATATGTAGAGGAAGGTAGCCACTGTGTAAAGATAAAGAGACTTCCCTCTAAAGAAAAGGGGATAATGGCTCATAAGTCAGATAGAGGTATGAGTCTAAACCCTAGACGAAAAGGATCAAGTGGCAACCTAAGTTAGATACAATTACTATAGCCTTGATACAAGGTTAAGGCAGCACGATCCAAGTAGTTATCTTTGATTCCTAAATAGATATAAAAAGGTCAGAAGAGCTAAAGATTAATTTCTGCCACTAGTAATCCCTGAGGATAAGGGAAAGCAAAAGTGCTAATAGCCTAGAGTTGTGAGCCAGACCCTTCCTTTATTGCTTGAAAGGAAGTAGTTGACTTAGTTGGGGATTACAGTGAGGCTAGGACATGGAAATCCTTCAGGCAGCAGTTAAGGTTACGATAAACAAAGCTAAGTAAAACTAGCAGAAGTAAGAGAAGGTATGTTTTGTCATGATGAACCAGAGAAAGTGGTGGCAAATAAGAATTCTGGTCATGACGAATAGAGATAGTGACTCTCAGATGCTGAGGTGGTATCTTAGCACGACTTGATGGACTATGAGGTCCCTGAGAGTAAGATTGATAGAGCTCAGAGAGAGGGTAGTAGCCACTATTTAAAAACTATCAGATTCCCCCTCAAGATGAAGAGTAATGATGAGTTGAACAAGATAGTTGGGGGTTGAGTCGGTACACCGCTAAGAGGGTGTAGTGGCCACTTAAGCTGGGCAAACTCTTGAAGCCTCGTTAGAGATGGGGCACTATGATAGAGTAGCTATCTCAAGTTCCTGAATAGATAAATAGGAACATGGAGATAGTGAAGTCAAGGTAGATAACCCTAGTAGAATTCTTAGGGTTTAAAAAGAAGAGAAAGAGGTGAGAATGAGACAGATAGCCATGCAGGGAACTAGCATTATGAGATTGGCATTTTCCCGATGATGTTAAGAGATACTAGTCACGTGGGGTTTAGGTCGAGAGGCACCCTTTCCAAGGGATAAGTTCTTGGCCAGAATCTTCCTAGAGAAAATGGAATTGGTCCTCCAAGTTAGAATTGATGTTGCTCAAGATGGAGCAAAATGCCCTATCCGAGCAGGAAAGGGGAGCAGCCGAGGCAAGGCAAGTGGAGTTGACCTTACCCAAAAGAAGCATGACTAGCCAAGAATAAACCTAGGGTTCAATGTCCCTGAGCTTAGCAAAGAAGGGAAAATAGAAAGAAAAAGAATCTCAGAAGTCCTCTTCCTATAACTTCCAGAAACAGCTACGAACAGAAAAGAGGCTCCCTCTTGTAGGGATAAGATGTCCAGTTGGCATGCTACGGGCATAGCAATTAGTAAGAGCTTACACTCCTTGCATTAAAATTCCAGACATGCATGTTAGAGTATGCTCATACTGAAAGATAAAGTAGAGCAAAGAAAAGTTGCATAAGTCCTCTCTCTGTACTGTTCTAAAGTAGTAAGAGATGGTAAGAGCAGCTGGAGGAGTAAGAGAACTCCTAAGACAGATTGGCTTAGGCACCTAAAGAGATGAATAGGTAGCCTAGGGAATTGACAAGAGGCTTAAGAAAATGGTATTGGTTCTTGGAACAGTTTTGGGGAATTATTAGTATGGTGACCAACTGAGTGGAGATGACTTCACTTAGTCCTATGGTCTAAGTCTCCCAGAGATTGGTACCTATTTGGGAAGATGAAGACCAAGGACGAGTTGAGGATGTGGAAACCTCCTTCAGTTGTAAACCAGTACTGAGAGAGTACCCATGATTTCCTTCCAGATAACCTTATCATTAATTAAGCTGGATTCAATTTCCTTCCGATTGATAGAGGAAAGCCAAAGTTAGAGGAGTTGGAGCCATAAGACCTGGAAAAAGAGACATTCAGGCTAGCTCTAGATACAGGAAGAACCCTTGTGACATAGAGACAGACTGAGTATTGACGGGTAAGTCCTTAAGATGAGGAGAGAGACAAGAATGTAAGCTGAACAGACCTGACTAAAGGTAGAATAAGAAGGGTCTAAGACAGCAAGGTACTAGGGTTCGAGCCTATCAGCACTATTCAATTAAGCGTGCTTAGGCAAAGATAACCTAATGATAGGTAACCATTAGGAAGTTCTTGTAGAGGTACTGACTAAGGTATAAGCAGAGAGTTGGTTCAAGCGAAGCCCGGTGTGAGAGAAAACCTAATTAGAAAAGTAACGGGTGACTAGGATTAGTCTAATTGAGATTATGATGGTGAGGTGTTTTCTTCAAGGGAAATAGATATAGAAGAGAAGTAAGAAATGACAAAGAGTAACTTGAGAGATAGGTAGTCACTGCTAAGAGACTCCCCCTCAGGAGAGGAATGGTTGGGCTAAGAGAACTTGACCAGGAAATAAGTCAAAGTTGAAAGACGTCTCCAGAGGGTAATGGCTAAGAGTATGGTAAGCCAATAAAGAATAGGAGTCTAGACCCTAATAAGGAAGCAGGGTGACAACCTAAGCCTCGGGTAATTAGTTAAAGGTGCCTGATTAGAAGGTCACACAGCAGAGATGTTTTAATGATTAATGCCTGCTGTGTAGTATGGTCACTTTATGATTAGCATTTGACCATAGAAACAAATGGTTAAGGATACAATAAGCCAGTCAGAGGTATAAGTCAATGCCCTAGTAAGGGAACTGAATATCAACCTGTACCATAAGTAATCGATATGACCTCGATAGAGGCATGGTAACAAAATGAGATGTTTTGAGATTTGTTCAAATCCCTAAATAGAGGTGGAAATTCCTAAGAGATAGTGAACCAAGAGGGACAGAGATTAGATGACAACGAATGAAGGGTCAATGATGACCTAGGTGCCAGACCTAGATACCACACAGCAAGGTGATTAAACATTTACTATGTGATGTGATGTGATGAGGGTATGGTGATCAATATCTGACCATAAGAATAATTGGTCAAGAGGTAAAGAAAGTCAGAAAGAGTAAAGTGAGGCAAGATCCCTCTTGAGGATAGAGATGAAAGGAAATGAATAAGGATATGATAGTGGATGGTTGCGTTGGGAACTGATAAACAAAGAGAGATAAGTAAGTTCCTTGTGATACCTAGAGCTCGATGATGCTTAGATATATGATTATGTGAGGGACTAAAATAATATTCTTTTATGTCTCTCAGGTATCCAAGAGCATGCAACCATGGCAATTAGGCCATTAAGGAATCTAAGAAATGAGATTCCTATAGATAGATGCCACTGCTTATAAGATTGAGTAATCAAGTAGAGAGGCTCTCTTTGATAGAGATATGGTATTCGAGGAATGTACCCTGGCCGAGATTGCATGAGGAAAGTCTTGACCACAAAGTACCTCTCTAAGATTGGGAAGTGGTTCTCTGGATCAGAGTGACGCTGCTCTAGTAAGAGTAAGCTATCCTCTGAAGGAATGAAACAGAAAGCAAGTGGTTGAGTTGACGATGCTCCAGTTAAAACAATCTGTCCTCCCACCGGAAAAGCAGAAATAGCCAAGATAAGGTACAGGAGGACCTTACCCTAGAGAGAGAGAGTGAAACTGGTTAAGACAACAGAAGTGTGATATGCAAACAGATGCTCCTCAAGCTTAGTAGGGTACTACGGAATACTGAAGGATAATGAGAATATGAAGATATAAGTCCTATCATGATGATTGTCCAAATTGTTAAGAGGCAGCAAGGACTATAGAGTCCTAAGATAAGGCAGGTTGGCATTGATATAATAGCAAGTTAATGGGCTCTAGAGATGGGCCAATGCCTAGGGATTCGAAAGGCACAAAGAAAGGAAAGTGACTTAAGGAAGCTAAAACGAAGGGCTAAAGAAATAGGGAAAGGCTAAGAATTTTAGGAGTTGACAGAAAGGATTGAGCAATGCCTAAGAAGACAATACTGATATCTGTGAGCAGTCTTGGGGAATAATCAGTCAAGTTACTAGCTGAGTAGAGGTGACTTATTTTATTACTCAACTCTATGGTCCAGAGTCTCCTAGAGATCCTAAGATGGCTCAGATTGATGATAGTATTCCAGGGTCATAGTGGATCCTGAAGAGGCTTACGGTAGAGTGCAGTAGCTCCCAAGGTCATAGTAGACCAAGCCTAAGAGAAAGTAGCTGAGTCATTAAGGGTAAGAGTACAGTACCTCTTTGGGAAGACAATGACCAGAGATGAGTTTAAGATATTGAAATCTCCTTCAGCGGTAGACTAATATAGAGAGAGTACCCTTGACTTGTTCCAGACATGTCTATTGTCGTTTAGACTAGGCTCAATTCTGTTCTAGTCAATGAAGGAAAGAAAGGAGATATGCCCTTAAAGTAAAGAGGAATGGCAAGGTATACAATAAAGGATAGATAAAGGCTGTATTAAGAGAACCCAAAATGCCATGGTATAGTAAAATACCAAGAAGACAGGTATACTGTCGTGGTATTATAATGAAAGAATGAGCCTAAAGTATAGGAAGAATATGAGCAGTGGTGACAAAATACTTAAAAGCAAAGGCCATGCTCATCTGAATGACAGAAAAGTTTAGAACGACGAGTTATGTAAGTATGAAGCCCAGGGTGGAAACTCGAAAATGAGGTATAATGAAAAGTTGAAAAGGTCAAAGTTAAGTATAAGTAAGGATACTCTCCTCAAGTAACCTCTCATTAAGGGTAAGAATAGAGGTTTGACCCGAAATTTCGAGGACGAAATTTTTTGAGAGGGGGAGAATTGTAACATCTAGACTTTTGGGCCTAGAAGCATTAAAAGTAGTTTGAATAGGATAGGCTACCAGACCCTTTTTGAGCAGAAGTCCCAAAAATGAGAAAGGAAGTCAAAGCAATTTTAGGGACTAAACTGCAAAGTAAAAGTTTTTCAGGGGCTTCAGTATAATCAAGGTCAAACACTCCAGTAAAGTCTCGAAGGCCCAGAGAGAGATAAGAGGCTAGATACAGGCCAAAGATTAATTTAGAAGCCTCAAAGAGATGGTTCTGTGAGGTTAGGCTTAAGCAGAGGTAAAACTGTAAATTCGAAAAGTTATGACCAGCAATGGCAAAAATGGAAGAGTATATAGAAAATTCTAAGAAAAATCCTAGAAAATGGGAAATAATATTCTAAGGCTCTTCTATGAAGAGAAAAGGTGAAAATACCCCTGAGGCAGCTTAAATGGAATTTATGAGGTTGTGACCGGTAAAAAGTATACCGTTTGAGGTAATTATTTGAAATAGCAAGAGACCTCAAAAATGTATACAAAAATGAGGTTAAATAGTTGAAAGGTTGTACTAATTTATAAAATTAGTCCCGCAACCAAAGGGCCAGTAGAGTGGCTTTAAGAAATTAAAGAGCCGGTTTTGCTGATAAAAGGGTATTTTAGTAAATGAATTTTATGCAAGGCTTAAAGGAAGTGTTATGGGCTAAGAAAATTCATAGATACTCTCTAGAATTAAAAGAAATTTATGGATCTAATAGAAAATAATTACAGAGGCCAGAGCACTGTAATTATAGAAAAGAAGTTAAACCCGGAGTAAAAGTGCACCGATAAAGTGTTAATCAGAGTCTTGCACTTTACTTGGGCCACAAGTCGCCACTTGTCAAGCCTTTAATGGACGGTAATTAAAGCTTTCCAAGTGTCAAGCTACCAATGGAGAGGATCTTGACTTTGGAATGTAATTATATTATGAATTAAGTTAATTAAGAGAAAGGTTTCAAGAAGGCTTAGGCATTTGACACTTAGACTTTCATTAAATGTGGTAGATGAGATATTTTGAGAGCCCTAAGGAGCTCATCTCTCCCCTAAATCAGATAGGAATTTCGTCCAAGGCAAAGAGGAGAGGAAAAGAGAGGGTTTTGGAAGGAGAACCAAGGAAAGCTATCAACTTTGGTCATCAATCAAGGATTCAAGGTAAGATCTTGGTTCTAGATGTATTCTTGTCTTGTTTTCCTCCTCTTTTAAGGTTGAAAAATCTGTCTTTCCTCCCTTTTGATGGCTGGTTGAAATGGTTGATGAGTGGGGAAGGGAGTTTGGTTGTTAGATCTTGCTAGAACACCTCAAAGTATGGTAGATCCAAGTGGATCTATGTGAAAATTGGAAGAATTATGTGCTGATTTGATGGCTTTTTCGAATTAGTTTCTGTTCATATCTGGTTCTGAAACTTAGCATGCTTAAAGTACACTCTGTAAGCTTTAAATCCATGGGTAGAACACTCCATTTGGATATGTGTACGATTTATGGTGATTTTTCAAAGTTAGGGTTTGAAATCTGGAAACAGTGTTAAGCTTTTGGAAGGGTGTCAAGTTTCGTACAATTCTGGTACTGTTCGGCATAGAATTGGTTCCTGAAACTATTTTTTCTTTAAATTTAACTTAATAATCTTTCAGTGAGACTTGGAAGCACTCAATTTGGATTTTTATAGATTTAATTATGAATTTTGCAAAGTTGAGCAAAAATTCTAGAGATTCTACATGAACAGTACCCGTGAACCAAAATTTCCAGATTTGATATTCTTGAATCTAAAGCCATCTAAAGTGATCCTAATTGATAGGAAATAGATCATAAGGATGTAAAATGATAATATTTATATTAGAAAAGTTAGAAAGAAAACCCTAAGACTAAGAGAAAGGGTTGAGGTTTGAGAAAGCTAGTCTTGAACTTTATGTAATCTAATGGTCCTAATGGATTGTGTGATCATTATAGTTATGTTTATGACCTTTGGAACATCCAAGAGGATGTTTAGTGATGTTGACCGAATGCCCACATGGTTGGAAAGTCAAGGGAGTCAAAGGAAAAGTAAGAGGAAAGCTTGATGTGCAAGGTAGTGAACTTACCCTTTATGTGCTTGACATGGTATGCTTATGTGTTGGTTTGTATTTGCACAAGGGGTAGAGAGTCCCCTACTTTTCCCAATGAGGCTTGGCAAGTATGAGAGCTCCAAAGAAGAAGAGCTCATGATGAAGGCAAGAGCACACATTGAACCAGAAGAGAAGTTAACTCAAGCACAAGAAGAAGCATCTTAAGAAGCTGTGCCAGAAGATGAGAGCACTGTAGAGAGTTTGACTCACAAAGGCAAGCAAAAGGAGGATAAGCCAGAGACCAGGAACCAAGGAGCCTCTAAGCCAGTAGGTATGGAGGTATGTGCTAAAAACCTTCCTTTTCTTAAAGCCTATTTCTTTGGTAAGAAAAAGTTTGATGCCGAATCAGCTACTGATGCTTACTCATTGTTTAACAAGCTAGAAATTAATGTGCCGATAGTTCAGTTCTTAAGAGGGAATCATAAATACTTTAAAATACTAAAGGAACTGTGTAATGACAAGCAAAGGTTTAGGCCCCTTGAGAGAATTCAGGTGAATGCTAATGTGTCATCCTTATCCAAGGTCGAACTACCTGTTAAGTGCTAAGATCCTGGATCTTACACAATGCCTTGTACCATAGGAAAGGTTCACATCAAGGGAACGTTGTTAGATTTAGAAGCTACTATAAATGTCATGCCTTAGTTAGTTTATTTGGCACTAGGGATTAATAGGATTAAAGACACAAGTGTAGTGCTCCAACTGGCAGATTGGTCTATTATGTATCCTAAGGGCATAATCGAGGACATTCTAGTTCAAGTCAAGGACCTAGTATTCCTTGCTGATTTCTATGTTTTAGATATGTCAAGTGAACTTGCAAATGAGAGCACTTTGATTTTGGGAAGACCTTTCCTACAAACCTCTAAGACTATCATAAGCATGAAACACAGCTGTATAACAATAGAGGTAGGGGACCATGTTGTAACTTTTAATATGAATGAAGCTATGCGTTATCCTTTTGAAAATTCTGTATTCATGGGTTTAAATGCCATTGATTTAGTTGTTGAGCAAGCTAAGGATGAGCATGAGCTACATATGCATGATAGTTATGACATGAGTTCACCTAAATTGAATGATTCTTTTGCTGTATCATCACATGAATCTTATGAGCTTGACTTATCTTTGAGTGCATGTGATGAATACTTCAATTTCCTCTCTTCTGTTTATTCATTTTCTAGTCCTTGCGGAGATGAGGTGCCATGCATTAATTCTTTAGAAATTGATAGCATGCTTTCTATTTCTCAAGACTTTTCTTTTCCATCAAATTTTGATTCCATTTTTGCGTTTACAACTGACATTGGCCTTGGAAGGAGTTTGTTAGTTGATGATACAGAATTTCAAGAAGTGGTGAGTGCTGAGAGTGGAGTAAAATCCAAGGATATGAGCCTCTGTGACGTGAGGTCGTGACTCTAAACCAAGCCTGTGAAGAAGGTGGCCTCTGTCAAATTAAGTCGCGACCTAAAGGTCATAAAGTCGTGACTTCAACCTAAGCAATCTGAGAGGGTAACCTTTGTGAAATTAGGTCATGACCTAAGTCCCCTATTTTACCCCCTGAACTTTAGACTTCAATTGCTTCATCACCTCATGTCTTGAGGACTTTGGTTGAAGGGCCAACACTCTCTGACTCAATTACTACTTATACACATTCTAAGATTACACCCCATACCTTACGATTTTTGAATGATCTAATTTCTAACAATGATGTAGGTATGGAGGCAACCCAACCTAAGGTTGTTGCCGCTGTAAACCAACTTGAGCTTGGTGCAACATCTGATAAGACTGAAGCAAGCATAGTGGATCCAAGTGAAGCTGGTGAGGGCATTTCACAAGGGTCTCAAAAGGGGAGTTTTTCTAACTTTACTAATGTTTCTACTCTAATTCCCTCTCTTGTTCAACCCCCAACTTTAGAATTGAAAGATTTACCTCCCAACCTCAAATATGCTTATCTTGAAATTGAGAATAAACTGCCTGTCATTATTTCTAGTTCTTTAACTGAATATGAGGAAACTAGTTTAATAGGAGTCCTTAGAAGAAACAGGGAGGCTTTGGGTTGGCAATTAGCTGACATTAAGGGAATAGACTTTACTGTGTATACCCATAGGATTTTATTGACTGGAGATTCCAAGCCAATTAAACAAAGCCAAAGGAGATTAAATCCTCTAATTTCTGATGTGGTTAGAAAGAAATAAGCAAACTTCTGAGAGCGGGAATCATATACGCTATTTCTGATAGCGAATGGGTGTCACCAGTACAAGTTGTGCCAAAGAAGACTGGGATCACAGTAGTTAAAAATGAGAACAATAAACTCATCCCAACTAGGGTGCAAAACTCATGGAGAGTTTGTATTGATTATAGGAAGCTGAATGATGCCACTAGGAAAGACCATTTTCCTTTACCTTTTATTGATCAAATGGTTGAACGGTTAGTGGGGAAGAGTCACCACTGTTTTCTAGATGGATACTTTGGATATTTCTAAATTCCTATAGACCCTAGAGACCAAGACAAGACCACCTTCACTTGTCCCTTTGGAACCTATACTTACAAAATAATGCCTTTTGGTCTTTGTAATGCTCCTGGCACATTCCAACGCTGTGTGCTATCCATTTTTACTGAACTTATTGAAAAATGCATAGATGTGTTTATGGATGATTTTACTGTGTATGGGAATTCTTTTGAAGATTGCTTGAAAAGTCTTGACCAAATCTTTAGCACGATGTATTGAAAAAAAGTTGGTTTTGAAATATGAAAAATGTCATTTCATGGTTAACCAAGGCATCGTGCTAGGACATTTAATCTCTGAAAAAGGAATTAAGGTAGATAAAGCCAAGGTAAAGGTGATATCTTCTTTGCCCTACACTACCAACTTGAAAGAGTTGAGGTTCTTTTTAGGACATGTGGGGTTCTATAGAAGGTTCATCAAGGATTTCAGTAAAATCGCTTTACCTCTTTCCAAATTGCTGCAAAAAGATGTTGATTTTCAATTTGACTATGCATGTGAGCTTGCTTTTGATGAATTGAGGAATAGGTTAGTTACTATCACACCCTGATAATTTTATCCTAATTAATGAATGATTTGAGACTGACTAAGGTCAAGTAGTATAGTAGACTGGTAGAGGATCCAAGCTATGAGGAAAAATCAGGATAGAGACATAACGGTTATTTTTTAAAAGATTAGTCAAGAAAGGGCAGTATTAGAAATAATGTCGAAAATTCCTAAAAATTCCCAGAAAATCATGAAAAATAGAAAGGAGGGTATAGAATAATGTTTGAGGCTTAAAAGATGAATATAAGATAAAAAATAATTTATCAGGAAATTATTTGTAATTATTGGAATTTTTGGTTAATTAAGGAAAATTAGCCAATTTCCATTATTTAAAATATATGGAGGCCTAAAAAATTCAAGGAAAAATAGGGATAAATTATGTGACATATTATCCTAATTTATAAAATTACTTCCCACCTTTGGATATACAGAGGTTAGCTTAAAGAATATTTAATACCGAATTATTATCGATAGAATATTGATTTTTGATGGAATAAAATTTAGAAAATTATAGAGGGAGGTAAAACTTGAGAAAAATCATGGAATATCCTTGGAATGAGAGGAATTTAAGGAGGTGTTGAAATCAAAATTTTGTGACAGTAAATTAGACAGGATTGTTGGAAAATCGGACCGAAAATATACAAATAATCAGTGGATTGCATTGAATATTGGATGAGTAATTTTTATCCCAATTTTTAGAGTAATATTTCAGCCAAATTAAGGGGGAAGGACAAAGTTGGAATTTTCCAAATTGTTCAAGGGCATAAATGGAAATAAGAGACAAAACATTAAAATAATATTTTATTACCACATGAAAATCACATGGTGAATAGGTGTCCTTCCATGTGTCATGATCTTAAGGCTTGTGCTCTAAGATTTGTCCATGTGTAAAGTGAAAAAAAATGGATAGCCGAGATTGCATCTTTTTCTCCAAGGGCATTCTTGACATTTTGAAAAATTCAAGCCTATAAATACCCCCTCACCCTTCACATTTCGACCAAAGAGGTTTTCTAGAGAGGGAATGTTTTGCTCTTAAGTTCTAGGAGAGAGAAGGAAAGAAAGAAGAGAGAGAAAGGGAGAAAGAAAGATTAAACGCCTCTAATCGCCGATTAAGAGCTAATTAAAGTATGTTTACCTCCCTAAGTGTTAATTATTTTTAGTTAATGATTTATTTGAGGAAGATTAGGATTAATTACCTTGATTAATTATGGTTTAGTGATAGCTAAGATTAATCATGTTATTTGATTAAAGATTAGTAAGTAATTAAGGTTAGCTACCTTGATTAATTAATGATTAGTGATTAGTTATGTTAATAGAAGGATGATTAATTATGATTAATCATGTTGATTAAGGAATGATTAAAGGTTAATCATGTTGATTAGAGAATGATTAATGGTTAATCCATAAGGGATTAGTGACTTAATCTTAGAGGATTTTGTTGTATTAATGACTATGTGACTTGAAGACCTTAATTAAATATTGAATTAAGGATTAAGGGTTAGTGATTAACCAAGAAAGCATGATTAATCATGGATTAAGGAAGAATTCCAAGACCTTAATTGAGGATTAAGGCTTGGTCAAACTAAAGTCAAAGGATTAGGAAAGGTATACAAAAGTTATAAATTGAAAGGCACAAGGTTAGTATTATATTGAGAAAGAATTATATACTGGATATGGAATTTACCATACCCTTACTGTATGGTTGATAGGCAATTTCTGGAAACCTAGGAGGACCTTAAGCAAGGAAAACAGGGAGGAAACGTTAAGCGTGGAATTGAGGTAGTGTGAACTTGCAATTATTTTGTTGACTTGCATTTGGTGTTTCTGTTATGTGTGTTTATGTGCTATGAGAATGTTTATGTACAGATGATGTGAACTCCTTACAATGTATGCCTTGGCTCTTGCATGATTGAGTTTTGACTAGAATGATTATATGCTCTATGATATGATGACATGGATACAGAATGGTTATGGCATGGCATAAAGACTAGCAATGTTATTTTACTGCATGTAGCATGACATCTTATGCATGTTGACCTGATGGTTGTATGTTCAATGCTACTGGGATTTCTATGAAATCTCATTCCTCCTATAACATGATATCCTAGGTGCCACTACTTCCAAGGAGAAGGGAAAAGAAGTAATCATGGCTTGAGAAAATTATGATCTATGTATTGTATTATATGGTTTAAAACCTTTCCTTTCCAAGCCATGTAAGCATATTTTGATCATGAACGCATAACATGATACCCTTTTTGGATGTATATTAATGGTAGAGTACCTTTATATGCGATTATGGTATGCTTATAGTGAAAAACGAAATGGTGCTAGAATTAGTGAAAAGGGGGGATAAAAATGGTCTAAATTTGACCAAACTTTGACCAATTAATATCCTAGTCAAATGGTTGACTTTTTTCCTAAAATTTGGCATGCAAATAGATCTTATTTTTTTCCTTTAAAATGAGTGGTAAAGCGTCACAATCGGAGCTCTGTGCAAGAAGTTATGCCTTTCTGAAGTTAGGCAAAAATCTTGGAAAATAGAAAATTGACCAATGAACAGTACTTTTTGAAATCAAAATCGGATGCGTTTCTGATTAAAGTGGAACTTGAGGTCATTTTTCCTTGATAGATGATGTTAAGAGCTTCGAGTGAGACTTGGAATGACCTTGTTCCGATTTTCCTAGAATTAGTTATGATTTTCCAAAGTTATGCCAAGTTTAAGGTTACAGTGAATAGTAACGCGGGAAGAGAAATTTTTAAACTCAAATTTTTCAACCCGGTAACCTGAGATTGCGCTTCTGAATATCTTAACTTGGCATAATATAAGGTCACAAACGTAAGGTGTTATAGTTACTCCTCCTATTTTGACCTCTCCTAACTAGGATTTGCCTTTCAAAATTTCTTGTGATGCTTTAAACTTGAGTGTGTGGGGGCAATGTTGGGTCAAAGGGGAAATTTTGTTTCAAAAGTGATTGCTTATGCATCTAAAAACTCTACATGCAGCTCATAAAAACTATACCACTACTAAGAAGGAATTGTTTGCAATTGTTTTTGCACTTGATAAGTTTAGACCACCTAATAAATTCCAAAGTGGTTGTGTTTACAGATCACGCAGCAGAGAAATACCTCTTCCACAAACCTCAATTGAAGCCGAGGCTCTTAAGGTAGATGTTATTGCTTCAAGAATTTGATGTGGAAGTGAAAGATAGAGCTAAAAATGTCAAACATGTGGCAGACCACTTGAGTAGGCTATCTTTAGAAACCAAGGGAGTACTCGATTCTGATATTATCTGTGATTCATTCTCTGACCAATCTCTATGTGCATTGTCTGTTTCTCAACCATGGTTTGCTTACTTAGTTAACTATATTGCTACTAGTCTAATCCCTTCTCACTTGACCACCTTTCAAGCTCAAAAGCTTAGAAGCGAAGCTTCCTATTATATTTGGGATCCACCACACCTATGGAGGTTATGTTCTGACCAAGTGATTAGACGGTGCATCCCAGAAGTAGAAGCTCGAGCCATTCTGGAGGCTTGCCATGATACCTTGTGTGGAGGGCACTTCAGTGCTAGAAAAATAGCTAGGAAGGTTTTTAGATGCAGGATTTTACTGGCCCACCTTATTTAGAGACGCATTCACTTTTTGTAAGGCATGTGATAAATGCTAATGGTTTAGGGGGGTTAGTAGAAGGAACGAAATGCCATAGCAACCTATTTTGTTCTGTGAGATCTTTAACGCTTAGGGGATAGATTTTATGGGCCCCTTTCCACCTTCCCACGGTTACACCTATATTCTCCTAGCTGTAGATTACCTCTCTAGGTGGGTAGAAGCCATCCCCACATGTAAAGATGATGCACCTACGGTTTCTAAATTTCTAAAGTCCACCATCTTCAGTAGATTTGGGGTACCCAAAGTGCTAATAAGTGATCAGGGAACCCACTTCTGTAACAAGTTACTCAATAACTTGTTGGCAAAATATGGGGTTTCCCATCCACCCCTTATCATCCTCAAACCAATGGTCCGACTGAAGTATCAAATCAAGAGATCAAACACATCTTGGAATGGATTGTCAAGCCCTCCAACAGAGACTAGAGCTTGCGACTAGATGATGCATTTCGGGCCTACTACACTACCCACAAGACCCCAATTGGTATGTCTCTGTATCGGATCATTTATGGTAAGTCTTGCCATATTCTGGTGGAGCTTGAGCATCAATCATATTGGGCGGTTAAGAGCTGCAACGCCAATTTGGAGGAAGCTGGCCTAAATTGACTCCTTCAAATTCAAGAACTTGAAGAAATGTGGTTAGATGCCTACAACAGCTCAGACATCTACAAGCAGAAAACAAGCTTGTCCATGATGCTAACCTCTTGAGAAAGAAGTTTAGGGAGGGTGACAAGGTATTGAGGTATCAAGCACGATTCAAATTTAAGAAGGGTAAATTCAAGACGAGCTGGGATGGACCCTGCATTGTGACGAAAGTGCATAACTTCAGGATGATAGAGCTCAAGGAGGAGGCCACAGGTAAAATGTTTTAATGCAACGGTCATCTCTTCAAACTCTATGAAGAGCCCGTACCACCTTCTTAAGGCTAGGTCGTCCCTTTCCTTTACTTCTACTGTTCACATGAATTTACTTGTGCTTAAATTATCTTACTGTGAATTTTGGAGATGGTGGAAGGGATGTCCTCATTAGAAGTAGTTTTAAATTCAGTTTGTTCTATGTTTGTTTTCAATAATCTCCCTTGGCTTTGTGTTGATGTGATTGTAATTGTGCTTCTATTCTGTCACCACCACATACTTCTTCGCATTCTTGAGTTTACATACCTTTGCGCTTAGCTCTTTTCCTCTCTCTAGAAGGGTGATGTGTTGTGCTTCAGTCTTGAACTAAACTTCACAACTTCCACCTTTGTTGTTTTACGTTTTGGCTTTGTGCTTTGGTGTGACTGTGTGCCGCAATGTGGATATTGCTTTGAGTGTGTGGGGGAGGGAGTTTTTAAAAGTGGTTTTGTATTTTGGTTGTTAGGTTGTTCCTTGTTATGGGTAGTTCTTGCTAAAATTTACCAAAATTTTGCACAAAAAAAAAATTGTGAACTTTTGAAAGTTTTTCCCAATCTTCCATCATTTGTTTTTGGAGTTTTGTTTTGAATTGTTAAGAATTTGATGATGGATTGCTGAGTTGGCTTGTTATGGTAGGTGTTTTGGTAAGTGATTTTGGTTTAGGGACTTAGGTTTGAAGTTTTTCAGGGTCTAGAGTGTCAGAGCCTCTCTGTGCACCCAAGTCACGACTCTGTGGTTTTAGGTCGTGACTTGGGGGGTTAGTCTGATTTTGGGAGCTCTTTGTGTGTTCAAGTCATGACTTAACTATATATAGTCGCGACTTGGGGAAGACAATGGGTAAAGGCTCTCTATTCTCAGGTCGCGACCTGGAGCCTTTTCTGAAACCCTAAAAGCCCTTTTCTCTAGTTAAGTCGCAACCTCACTTACATCAGGTTGTGACCTGATATGAAAAGTCAGCATTTTTCTTTGAGTTCACCTCTTTACCCCCACTTATTTCCACCCTAGTTACCATTTTGCCCTTAAACCTACCCTGAATTCAAGTTCCATTCATTCCAAAGTTAAAACCCTAGGCCTTCTTTTGTAAAACCACTTAACCCCTCTTTTCAGTTTATTTCCCTCACGTTCTTCCCATGTTCAACTCTCTTCTCCCACGGCTGCTCCTTTCTTGAAGTCGCGACTCCCCATCTTGGATTCTTCAACAGTAACAGCTTTTCACATTCCCTCTAAAGTCGCAACCACTCTGCCTTTTTTAACGGTTTGCTCCTTCCCCAACCGTTCAGTTGTTCTATTCTTCAGTTTCTGTGATTTCTGAGTACCTCCGCTATGAAATCCACCTCCTGCAGTTCGTGAACAATCCTATCTTCACCTTGCATTTAGTCCTTCCATCTTTCCACTCTCTCAATGTCTGTTTAATCTTCCCTTTTCGTTTTTAGTTTTTCTGTTCTTTCCGGTTTAGTTTTCTGTGTTTTTATGGGTAGATAGTGTTGTTTTTGTTAGGGCTTTGATTTTGGTTGAGTGGAGTATTGCTAGACATTGAAAATGTTGTTTAACTGGTTTTTAGACTGCTTGGGATTGCATTTTCTGAAAAAGATTTAGTTTTGAGAAAATTTGTTCGTGCTATGTTTTCTGAACTCACTGATTTCAGGTCGCGACCTCAAACCTTTGTGAATTTAAAATTCCCTCTGTCTGTTCAAGTCACAACCTCACTGTTCTCAAGTCACAACCTGAGCTCACAGAGGAGGTTTTAAACCCCTGATTCACCTCTGTTGTTTTGAAACTGCAATTTCTTAATGGATCTTGACTTTACACATTAAGGGTTAGCAAGAAATGGATTTTGGGGCAATTGAAAATTATGAATACTTGGATTTTCACATGATTTCCCCAATGGTTTTAAAATGCAAATGTCCCAGTTCAAAATCTTCAACTGTTTTGCTTAAGTGAGTTTGGCACTGGGTAAATACAGGCCTAGTGTGGGGGAGTGCTTGGTTTCTGGGCTTAGTGTAGTTTTTAAGTTTCTTTTCTAGGTTTGTTTGTTTTGTGTTTACTTTGGTTGCTTGTTGGTTGTTTGCTTTGCGCCCAGATGCCTCACACTAAAAATCTCGAGTCTTCAGGCTTGAAGAAAAAGCTTCACCCTCATGAGGAGACTAGACTTTCAAGGAAGAAAGCTGTGGAATTATTTGCCAATAGGGGGTAGTTTAAGAGCGATATTTTCCACAAACGCAGTAGTACTATTTTTACGAGCTTTCCAAACAAAGGGGCCCTGAGGAACTTATAAAGAAGAGGAACAAGGCCAATCTGATGTTGGTGAGAGAATTCTATACTTGCTCTGCCATGGACAGACATAGGAGGATCACTTTTAGAGGCAGTAAATGTTTCTTAACTCGGGAAGCTGTTGAGATGTTCTACAAGTTGCCCGATTTCCCTGTCTATGAGTACCAGTGTCACACCTTACTATCGGATCTACTTAGGATCTAATTTAAACCATTTTAGATCATATTGGATGGTCTTGGACTTAAAAATTCATGAAAAACGCTGATTTTTAGATTTTTACTGTTCATCGGGTAAAAATCTAGTTTTCTGGCCCAACTTCAAAAATTCATAACTTAATCTAGAAAAATCAAAATGGAGTGGTTCAAAATTCTATAAAAATCTCTTTGAATGCTATTTCAAGAAAAAAATAATCTTATGAATCAATTCCATTTGAAAAAGTGTCTAATTTTTGTGAAATTCACCTCTGTCCATTTGGCAAAAATCTTTTTTCCAGATCCTGAATCTTAACTTTGAAAAATCATTAAAAATCGTGTAGTTGGCCATTTTTAACATGCTACCTATCAATCACGACATCAACTCTAAGCATAGTAAATTTTGTGCAGAAATTCATTCGGTAACTTAATGAAACATGGCTCTAAACTGACGTCTTGCTTAGGGATTACAACACCAACCATTAATATTTATACATAACCAAATACAAATGTTTCCTCATGGCTCATCACCATATTAATCCTTGGATTTACAGCCTCCCTTTTGATGATTCAGTCCCTAAAATATTAGGTTACATATAGGGGATGAGATTTCAATGAAATCCCAATAGCAAGATCAATCAACCAAAACATAATATACATCAATTACAAGCATTCCAACCTTTTGCTATTAATAGGGAACTACTTTACCTCATACATATAGCACTCTAACATGCAATAGCCAAGGCACATAAAGCAAGGAGTATAACTACACAATCATCATCATCATCATCATCATCTATTTCAATCACATAATAGCACATGAAATTGCATAGCAATCAATGCCACATTCAACATTAAGGTCAATTAAATCTTACTACCTTGATCCAATGCTATTTGATTTTCTTGTTCTTCTTTCTTGCTTCCACAAATGCCAAACCCTAACATGGCAATCCACAAAAAGGACAGCAAGAATCATCAACCATTCCTCATAAGAACCAATAACATAACTCAAGGACAACCTTTGTCCCTTAAAGCTTCTACCTTTGTTCTTTAAATTTTAGAGTTTATTTTCTTTAACCCTAAAAATTCCCTCTTGACTCTTTCCTACATAAATTTCATGTAGATTCCAAATATCTACTTGGATTTAACAAAATAAAATTTCCTCTTCTAGTTTTAGCTTGGCCGAACCATTAGGGTTCAAAATCCAAAAATTGCAACTTTGATTCTATGGCTTCCAACACTTGTTCTTTAGGTTTGCCCTATACTATTTTCCATTTTGAACACAATGGAAGCCTCAAAACTTTGAAAAACACATCCTAGGGTCCAGATCTTGCTTTGGCTGAAAAGGTTCTTATGCAACATAACAAAGAAAACACTTCAAAATCAACCTATAAACTCTTGTAACCACTAGGATCTAACATGCTTTGAAGTGTTCTAGCAAGATTGAACCATAAAAATTCTTCCTCTACAATATATATGTTTTGGCCAGCATCAAAAGAGAAGGAAAACTATGATTTTCAACCATACAACTTAAGCAAACAAGCAAGGAATCATCTTAGAACAACTTACCAAGCTTGAATCTTAGTTGGAAGATCAAAGTAGCTTGTTTTTCTCTTGATTTCCCTTCAAGCTCCCTCTTTTCTCTCTTGATCTCTCCTTGGCCGAACTAGTGATCTGATTTATGGGGGAGGAGGAGCTCATTAATGTGCACCAAATATCCCACCAACTATCATTAATGATATGCCATGTGTCAAATGCTTACTTAGTCTTAATCCTCTCTCTTAATTAACTTAAATCATAATGTAATTAAATTCCAAAGTCAAGATCCTCTCCATTGGTGGCTTAACACTTGGAAAACTTTAATTACCATCCATTAGAGGCTTGACAAGTGGCAACTCGTGGGCCAAGTAAAGTGCAAGACTCTAGTCTTCACTTTATCGGTGCACTTTTACTCTGGGTTTAACTTCTTTTCTATAATTACAGTGCTCTGGCCTCTGTAATTATTCTCTGTCAGATCCATAAATTATTCTCCTCATTTTTATCTTCCTGAATCGCCCTCTTTATCTCAAACTTAATTTCCCAATAATTAAATAAAAGGAAAACTAATTTCCTTCTCTTTATTGATTTTTCCACTTTTCAAGGGAATTGGAAAAAATCTTGGATACTTGAGGGTCTTCTTTTGATTTCATAATCTCTTATAATTCTTGGGATATCATAGGAATTTTCTCAGGATTTTATCCTCCTTCAAATTATTTATTTGGAATTTTCCAAATAAAAGGCCTTAAACAAGCTTAAATCGCCCTTAAATTCCTTTGTAATTTCTCTAAGGGCAATTTGGTCATAAAATCAATTTTATAATCTCATATAATCTCAAGTAACATTGTCCTTATTTTTTCTTAATTTCTTGAGACTTGAAAATATTTTTCCATAATTATTCTTGACTAATTTTCCTTAATTAGTCAAACTTTTCATAATCGACTTGAAAAATTATAATAATTATTTTCCATTAGAAATCTTCTATTTCTCGTTATCCTTTTTGCCATTAATTATTTAGGAATATCTCTATTCCTAAATGCCATATTACTGGATATGACAACCAGCGATGGAAGATCAGACTTACTGAAATTCCCTGGGTAGAGTTTTTCCAAACCATCGAGACAGGGGAAGCTGGGTGGACCATAAAGGAAAGTGGGCAGAAAGTCTTCGAGCGCAAGCACATGAATGATGAAGTCAGGATTTGGCTGAACTTCATGGTTTATAATGTGATGCCATTAGCCCACATTTCTGATGTTTCTGAAGAGGGTGCACTTCTTCTACATCTCCTGATGACCATGCAGCCGATTGACATTCCCATTATTGCCCTGGACTAGATTAATCACTATGTCAACAATGTCTAAACTCTTATGGTATTTTTGCACTTGATTATCGATCTGTGTGCAGCACATGGGATACCAACACGCCACTCTGACTCTCTCTTGGACCCTCTCACGACTAGGTACTATACCACCTCCAAATCCAATAGAGAAAGGAAGAGAGGAAAAAGGGTGATTGGGGAAGAACCTGAAGAAGAGGCAGCTGAGGGTGGCTCTAGTTTCAACCTCACCTCTTTGAATGATCAAATTACTGAAGTCAGTCAACAAGTGACAAACCCAAGCAAGGAGTTCGATGTATACAAAGCTATCTCCATATCTCATGAGTTCAGAAGGAAAAGGTTTATGGATCCTCTGATGTTAGAGATGGCCAGGGCTCTTAAGGTCAACTTCTCCTAAGAGTATGAACAGGCTTTCTAGGAGAACACCATTCCCGCCACCAGCTTTTTTAGTGAGGGTCCAGGGCAATCTTTTGGTGTTGCTGCTACTGCTCCTACTGATGCTGAAATGGGAGAACCTAATGTCCCAGCAGGGGAAGATGTCAGGGCTGAAGAAGAAAGAAGAGCAGAGGACGATTGAAATCTTTGCTGCTAGAAGCTTTTTGCTTTTTGTTTTGTTTCTATGTTTTTCTTTTCATTTTTTGTTGCTCTGTCCTGTGATCTCGGTACTCAAAAGCTACATTTCCTTTGTATGTTAGCTTTTCTGCAATGAATGGTTAGTTTACTATGTTCTTTTGTGGCTGCTGCTGTTCTTTTCCCTTTTATGTTGACAGTGAAGACACTGTCAAGTCTAAGTGTGGGGGAGGAATTCATTTCACTTTGTTGCATCATTTATGTGGTTGTTTCAGAATTTTTGACAAAATTTTTTCAAAAATCCGATCTTTCATCATCATTATTTGGTTTTGAATTGATTGTAGATGGTGAATTGCTGTGAATTGGATCATTTGATGCTTGCTGAAAGGGTTTTTACTTGTTAATTGTTGGCCATAGATTGAAATTTTTTACGTTGGTAGTTTTTGTGACTTCAGACTTGAAGAGTGACTTTGGCTAGGGAGGGCTCTCTGTGATTTCAGGTCGCAACCTATATGATCTCAGGTCGTGACCTCATCCCCTTTTCCTGACTTGGTGCCTCTGTGTACCCAGGTCGTGACCTCATTGTATTCAGGTCACGACCTGGACTCTTTTGCTCTGCACCATTACCTTTCTCTTTGCTTTTGGCATTGCTGTGTAGGAGGAACCTTTTTAAGCTACCTTTGCATCTTTTTTGAGCAAACATTTGCCTTTTTCATATACCCTCATTGCATCAAACAGTTTTTCTTGAAAATTGTGCCATCCTTGGACTTTTAAGCATACTGGATTTTGAAAATGATTTTTATAAAGACTTTATAGTCACTTTTGGGATTCAAGTATGTTCTTAAGTGATTATCTTGATCCTTTTAATCCTCATCTTATAGGTTGCTTTTGTGATAAGTGTCTTAATGCCTTGTGACTAGTGCATATTGATTGAAACTTCTTGTATAAGCAATTGAGATGTGAAACCCTTATTGGAAGGATATTCTTGAGCCTTGATTCCTATATTGAGTGATTATTCATGTGGTTTACATTCTCTAGAACTTGTTTTAGCTCTTGGTCAAAATTACGTGTGCATTTATGATTTTGAATATGATGGAGGCATTCTTTTCTACACCTTTCTATCCAAACACAACCCACAACCATTTATCCATTGCTTAACCATTTTTTGAGCCTACACTTCCTTCATTTTATCTACCATTTCAAGTGTTTTGAACAATGATGTTAATTGAGTTGAATCCATCTCGATAATTATGATTTCCTGATCTTAATTGGGAATTTTACATTTATTTCAGTTTGAAAAAAAAAGAAGAAGGAAAAAAAAGGAAAGAAAGCAAAAAGAACAAAAGAGTAAAGAAATACTCCTTGTATATATATATATAAGCTATCACAGCAAAATAAAGTTGAATAAAGTATTCCCTTGGTGATAGAAGGTTAGGATCTGAACTTCCTTGCCTAAAAGTAGATATTATTTAACTCACATTTCTTTAATTCTTGACACTCGATTTATCTTTTTCTATTCCATGTAGCTTTTCCATCACTATAACCCTAAAAGTCCTCTTGATTCTTTACATGGATGCTGAATAGTAGTGGAGATTTTAGGGTCATTACAAGCTTATGGTAGAATGTTTGCTGCTTGGATAATTGAGAGAAAAGAACCCCAATGAGGAGAGATGAACAATTCAAACACTTACACCTGTGAGCAAATCTTTATTGTTCATGTATTTTGAGTCAATTGCACCTTGTATCTGATTACTTGGTATTGTTCATGTTATCATTCTTGTATTCCTAAAAAGAGGTTGATCGATTAGCTCTTGAGATCACTTTTGAACATGCTAGTCTCTTTAATTGTAGTAGTACTTTCTTTAGAATGATTCAAGTCTTTGTCCAGGAGTACAAAGGTTCAAGTGTGGGGAAGTGATAGAACCCAATCTTTATGTGGTTTTCTCAAGTGTTTTCTAATGTTTTGCAACAATTTTACCCTTAATATGCATGTATTTATATCCATTTAATTACATTGAGTCATGCATTGCATTTTGCTATTTAAGGGGTAAAAATGGTCATTTTTCTCTTCTCAATTTTAATTGCCTCGATCTGTAATCAGTTGGTCTTTACAAAGCTCTTTGTTGTGACTTTCAAGCAATTAAAGAAGGACCCAAGAACCATGATGGAGCATGGATGGAGCCAAAATGTTACAAGGACCAAAACACGAGTTGGGAGTGTTCTGCCTCCCCAAGTTGCGACATGGACTCCTGAGGTCACGACCTGGATGCCTCTTAGTGAAATTACGTGTTTTGGACCCAAGTCAAGATGAGAGCTCTCTATCTTTCAGGGTCGCGACATGGAACTTATTAGGTCGCGACTTGAGCCCCCCTGAGTCGTAACCTTACATTCCTGAGGTCGCGACTTGAGTGTGTTAAGTGAAGTTGTGGGTTTTGGACTAGGTTTTTGAGCTTCTATAACTAAAAGGGCTGCCACCATGAAAAGACACTCTTCCATTCTGCAGATTTGCATAAGGTTGAGCCACCATCATTTCCTCTCAAGTCTCCATTGATCCTACACCTAAAACTACTATTTTTCTTCATCTCTTTATCATTTTCTACATCACTGGATAGATCAAACCACTCCAACACCCTTCTTCTCCATTTTTCCAACTTCATCTTTAGTTTTAACCACGGTTGTTCATTTCTGGAGCGATTGCGATTGGTTTGAAGGCACAAGAGGTTAAACCCCTTAGCCTTTTAGTGATGAAGAACAAAGCTTGAGCTCAATGATCTATAGTTTAAACCTTTGTTTAATGCTATGTTGAATATTTCTAGATTTAGGAACTTTCTATACTTGTGTCAAACTTGGTTTATGATTGTAAATTTGGTGTTTAGACTATTCTATTCTATTTGGATTGGATGATGTTAATGTTGATTAATCTATATAATATTTCAGTTTGAATCCTTATGTTCAGTTTGATTTTCAGTGATTATTGTAATTAATCTGCGTGCTTGGTATTCTGTGTTTGTCGATTGACATTCAGAGGACATTTGCATCATCCATTCATCTACACTCTAAGTGGTTTTCAGCAGTGTCTTAAGAGATGTTAATTATCTTTGATTAAAGCGAGTTTTCATTAATTAAGACATTAGATCCAAGTGATTACTTAGGGTTTTCTTCAGACTTAGAGGTTTTCTAAAACTCCTAATCATTCTAAAGAGCAGTGATAGCTGAGTTTTCATTATCAAGAGACTGTTTAACCATAATTCCCTTTTAATCCAAAACATTTCTTCATTCATTTAAAATACCAAAATTAGTTAACTTTCTGCACTTTACATTTGTTGCACCACCTTTAAAACAACTAAAACCCCCTTTTTACTCACTTAAATTTACAATGTTTTTGAAAACTAATTTAGACTAGGATTTCCAATAACAAGCTCCTTGAGAAGAATGACTAGTTGCGTCTTATACTGCATTTTATCTAGTGCAACTCACTTTCTTGATGATCCGGAAGGCGACAGTCCGGCCATTGATCACCCGTCCAACATGATTGGATGAAACATGTGGAAATTGATAGACACTTTATAAGAGAAAAGATTGATAGTGGATTGATTGATCTCAGGTATATACCTTCAAGGGAACAGACTGCCGATGTCCTCACAAAAGGACTTCCCAAAGACAAGTTCGAATTTCTCATAGGCAAGTTGGACATCATTGATATCTATGCTCCAACTTGAAGGGGAGTGTAGAATATACTGTGGATTATTAGGAGAGGATACAACAAATTTAATTGTAGATATGAGTAGATGATTTTAGGGATATTGTTTCCTTTTTTCACTTTGATTGTAATCGCTAAAATCAGGCCACTTTGATCAGCCTTGTATATCTCCCTCTCGTATATATTTGATCGAATAATACAGTGAATACATAGAAGAATTATTTCAGCACTCTAGAGTCATCACCTTCTACAGTTATATTTACCTGGGGTTTTAAGATTTCAAAATCCATCAAAATCATGGCAACAAGACAAGTAGCAAGATAAACTACATCAAAAACAATAAACATACCTTGTCTTGGAGCTTGGATTTGCGTTGAACCTCAAGATCTTCTTCTTCTCCCTTTTCCCTTGCATAATTTCATGCTCCTCCCCCCTTTTTCTCTCTTGGCTGAAACTTTGCATGGAATGAGAAGGAGTGGTATTTAAAATAACAAAATTATCATTTACCTTGGTTACACTAATTTATCTTTACCATGACACTTGTTTTGACCTTACTCTAATCCCTCCATGATCTTGCCACATAAACCCATTAGGTGTCCCCTCTATTCAAAGAAAATGCCAGCTTATAAGACACATTACATGCCACTTATTCCACATATTAAGAAAGCATGATATTTTATTACACAATTCTATTCTTCCAAACTTAACCCTTAACAACTTGTACAATTCCATCCATGTTCCTTCATCAAATTTGCATTCAAATAGGGAGAAAAATAGGAAGAAATTCGTGCATAACCATACCATTGGCTATTCATCCACCTATTTTATGATTTTATGTTGTATCGAGTATTTTTTTTGGGTCTTAACTTACTCGGTAACCCTAGGACATGTTCTGGCACCTTTGTTTCATCACAATTAACTCATATAACATTATTTAACATGCATAAAGAGGGAGTAATGCTCTTCCCTTTACTCTTTCATTAAAACATTTAATAATATTTATTTCATAGCAAACTTAATTGAATTCTTTTTATCAATTTGTCACTTCGAGAATCTATTTCTTGATACTAATACTACTTTTTTATCAAGAGGAATTTCTCAAATTTTTCTGAAGTCAAGAGTCAGCCCATAGATGGTTTATTTTAACATTTTCGGGATAGCATATAAATAGGTTTTAAATTCTGTTAAAGCTAACTTCTCCGCTTTCTAGGGACGGCATTGTTTTTTAAAATCTATAATAATTTCTTAACTACTTATCTTTAGTTTCTCCGACCACCTAAGACCTCCCCATATTTTAAATAATTTAATTTTGGCTATTATTGATAATTAGCCAAAACCTCAAGAATTTCACTAGTTTGCTACAGAGGCATTTTTGTTATTTTTAACCCCAGACGGGTATTAGAACCTCATTTTCAATTTTTTTTTTGAAATTTTCCAAATTTTTTTAAGAATTTTTGGGTGTAGTTTCCATCACTACCCTTTCTAGCCTGAAACTTTTTGAATTTATGATTAGGTCCCTGCTCATCTCTAGCCTTAGGAATCATTTCACTAAGGTTTCCAGCACAACCTTTGTCACGTCCCGCCAAATTAAGTATTGATAGAAGGGATGAAAAATTTGGTTAAGGGCCAATAAGGAAAGAAGATTGGCTAAGAAAGCTAGGCATGTTGTGAAACTCAAAAAGGGTCCAGACCGACATTTTCAAATTTATTGGTTTAGGAAGGGCAAAATGAGAAAATTTGAGAAAAATTCTAAACAATTCGCTTAAAATGGAAAGTTGGTTAATTAGAGGTTTTGGAAGCTCAATGGAGGCTCTAGAGGTGAAATTGATCTGAAAATGAATTATTACGAAATTTTCCAAACATAGAGGTTTTACAAGAAAACAGTGAAAAATTGAAAAAAATAATTATTTTAAATAGCTAGAGGACTTAATAATTTTGGAAAAATATGGATTAATCATCTAAATATTAATGGGAATTTATAAACTTGGTTTTAGGCCTTAGAAGTACAAGAATTAATTTTAGAGAATTTATTTTCCTGCAGTTTTACTGATAAAGGCCTAATCGGGGAAAATTAAAAATAAATAGTTAGAGGTGGAGAAAAATTATAAAAATTTTCAGATCATGTGGTTATATGAAAAGAGGATTTTTCATGGGGAGAAATAAATTTTTAGAGGGCTAGAAAAATTATGAAATGTTACTAGTGAATAGTAACTGATAAATTTTTAAAATGGTTTGGAATTGTGATTTGGTTTGTGGGCCATCTTTTTGGGCCATCCTTAAACCATAAGTGGGTCCCATATTGGGCCTAAAGAAGGCCCAATTTTGTGCAATGTCCAGACCTTTCAATTTAACTAAAATAAAATCCATTTTTTCATGTAAAAATCTTGGAATATTCTAGCAAATGGACACATGGCTGGATCTGGATGTTTCTTACACTTGATGGCAGCCAAGTGCCCCTCTTAGGTGGCATTTTACACATTCAAAACAAGGGAGAAGGAGGCAGATTTGTTGGTCTATAAATACCCCCTCAAAATACCCACAAATAGGTAGAAAATTGGTAAAACAAGGGAAGGTGTTGCCAAAACGTTTTCTTGAGCTAGAGACTGAATTTGATAAGTGCTTTTGAGTAAGAAATCATCAAACTTTATTTAAGGATTCACCAAGGTATGTTTAAACTTTACTATGGTTGAGATTAAAGCTTGTTTGGTTAGGTTTTTGAATTGAAATTCCAAGGGAAGTGTTTAAAATTATTAGAATCAAAAATAGAATCGGAAACCTATATGCCCCTATTCAGACAAGGCTGGTTGAGAAGGAAAGAGTTTGATTTTCATAAATCTGATTTGATATTTGGATTCTACATGAAAAATTGTATAGGAATGGACCAAGAGATTGATGGAAACCAAAGAGGAAATAATTATGTCAAAAATAAAAGAAAAAGGGGTTTAATTAAGCCTAACATCAAGCATTAGTATTTATGCTTGAATTATTGATAAATTCGAATGTTTATGCATGAATTGATAGATTTTATGGAGAGAAAACAAGGAGAACATTAACCCCTTGAAGAGGCTGAATTATATAAAGCATAAAAGAGGCAGCTTTGAATCTAATTTGATTGTTTTTCTTGCTTACTTAACATGTATGCGTTTCTTGCTTTATTTTTCTATGAATTGATTGATTTATACTATGGTGTGAAGTGCTCTTTGATATTTGATATGCTTTGGCCAAATGCACATGGATATGGAATGTGAACATGTACTCAATTCCTTGCTGGAATAACATGCTATTCATGTAATTGGAATTGATTATTGTGCATTGTGACATGTCACATTTTATAAAGCATGATTAACATGATAATTATGATTCATTGCTATTGAGATAATAGGAATCTCAGGTGGTATCACCATGGGCAAGGAGAAAGGGTAGGAAGTCATATTTGAAGGGAATTAAACTTAATGTTATTGAAATAATGTTTTGTATATGTATGACATTGTTATGTAATAGTATGGATATGTATGGATTATACGGAAATATGTATCAATGATATGGATACCTTATATTTGAATGATTACTCAAGGAATCATGGTTGAGTAGGTGTTGTATGATGGGAAAAGCTAGATGAAAAGGGAAAAAAAAGAAAAAGAAAAAGCAAGAATGGTATGAAAAGAGATAAAAGTTGACTTTTTGGAAGCAAAGTTTAACCAATGTGATTTTGAGTAATTGGATGAATTTGGATCTAAAATTTGACATGATTATAGATCTCATTTTTGGCTTTAAAACAAGTCATAATTTATTAAATTTGGAGTTTTGTATAGAAAGATATGCCCTTTCAATGTTGGGCATAAATCCTAGAAAATTGAAAAATGACTAAATGAATAGTACTATTTTGAATGAAATCTGGGACTGATGGATGAGATCTGGATACTAATGAGTATTTTTCCTCTAAAAAGCATGTCAAGAGCTTTCTATAGAACTTAGAACCATCATGTTTTAATTTTTTTACAATTAGTTATGAATTCTCAAAGTTGGCAAAAATTTCAATAAATAGTGAATAGTAACTCGAAACCAAAGTTAAAATTTTAATACTTTCTTATGCTCAAGACTTGAATAACGGTTCCAAATGGTTCCAATTGTTATATAATGGGATAATAATGGAGGTATGACACTTTTTGGTATCAGAGTGAAGGTTCTAGCTTACTATAACATGCTCTGATTATGTGATAAGTTTCCTTAAATTAAAAGTTTTAGGTGTGTTTGATAAATGTCTTGCTAGTAGGTACTGTATGATATTGTGTCTGTTTGGGTCAATGTTTGCTGGCCCAAACATAGCTTAAAATTAAAAATAAGCTTGGTAGGAGAAATGGTCCGTTTGGCAAAGCTTTTTTACAACTGGGCTTAACTTAAAATAAGCCATTTGAACCCACAATTAAAATAAGCTTGTGGGAGGCAGCTTATGATCATATTAGAAGAGCTTATTACTGTTCTGAACATGTGTGAGGGAATTTATTCCCTTTATTTTTCTCTTCCATCTGCCTTATTCCCTCGTGAGCCTTAGTTCTATTTTTTTAACCCCGAACTCCCACCCTTGCTTTGTCTCTGCTTACCTCCGAAGGTCCATTACTGGTTGCCTCCCAGAAGGTCCATCACTGGTCACCATGAGGTCCGTCCCGTCATCGTCGTGAGGTTAGCTATTGGGTGTGAGGTGTGCGTGGCCTTGTGGATACTGTTCATTCATCACAAGCCCGAGTTGGTCTCGCCGTCTGCAACTAAGGTCACCGCTGTCTGCCTGTGCATTTAAGTCGTGCATGGAGATCTTGGCTTCTTAGTGCAATACACCGTCGGATCTACCTCTGGCAGCCTTCAATTGGTTGGATCTGTTACAGGTTGGCCGGTTAAATTTTGTTATGTTACTTTTCCAGTTTAATCCCTTGTGCTTGAATTTACTGTCGTCCTTGGTCGCTGGTGAAAGCTTGAAAATTAAAACCATTTATGGGTCAAGAGTGCTCCTCCGTGCTGCTTGCAGGTGGTTTTCTTTCCCCTTCTATTTTTCGTGGTCCACTGTTTCTTCTGTCGTGCTGTGAATATTTTTCCCCTTCGTGCTTTCAGTCATCTTGTCTGAGCTGTTGAGGTGGATTAATGCTATCTGTTAAGCCAATAGATCTGCCTAGATAGTTGACATTTTTAGGAATATTGGTAGTGGCTCTCTTCTCCTTTCCCTTCCTCTATATCTATTTATTTACGGTGGTTTTTCATTGTATGTTTAGATGGTGGATTGAATATTATGAATATAGTAGTGATCCTATTGTGCTGAGATATGTTTAATTTAGTTCATTGCCATGACGCGATAATTGAGCATATGAAGGGTGTCATACTGTGATGATCATTCTAGATATGTGATTGTGTATATGTGTATATGAGCTTATGTATATGTGTATATGAGATTGTGTATACTAATCATTTGGTTGCAATGCGGCTAGAATTTTGAAAGAAAACTGTATAAAATTTATGGTTTCTATTGGTGTAAATCCAATAACCTCAATTTGCAATTTCAAATGAGAGACTTTCCCATTGGTAACAAATGCTTATCGATTAAACAGGAAAAATTCTATGTCAAAATTAAAAAGGCTTGTTCTTCCAAATATTTAAAAAACATATCAAACCTAAACTGCATTATATTTAATGGTAGATATTCAGTGGAAAAATGGCACTGTAATGTGCTGCTCCTTCAGTTCCATATATGAGGTATTTTTCAAAGATGTTTTTTGTCTTTTTAACAAGACATTTAATGCTTTTAAGGAATATTAAGTATTGATCAATTTTCTTCTACATATATGCTTGTATTAAAGTTTAGCCTAGTCAATAAGTGTAACATTAAAAATTATTTGACTTTCTTTTGACAAATTTAATGTTTCTGATTGTTTTTTTTCAGTAAGTCTGAATTAATTAGAAATGACTTATATGCAAAATCAAATGACATTTTTAGAAACAATACAAGAGTTAATACATAATTTCATAACTTTTTCTGTGTAGGCAGCATGCATATTTGAAATTAACAATTCATAATTTACAAATAGCACGATGTGTTTTCATTTATATTATGTTTCCATTTTAAATGACAGATTCATTTTACCTATAACAGGTTGATTGTTTAGATTAACATAGATAGAAGTGGTTTTTATTTTACTTTCAAACAGTAAAATTGGGATAAAAATTAATCAACATAATGTACTTTAGGTTTGATACGTTTTTCATAAAAAAATTAATTTAACATAAATAAGTTTAATTTATATGATATATTGAAAATTTAATTTTAAAATGTTCACAATCAAATACCACCAGAGAATAGTGGACATGGACATTGACATTGTGATTATATATTTATAATTTTAAAAATTTTAAATAAGAAAACTAAACAACTTATGCAATTAAAACGTCTTAATTAATATTTTATGACTTCATAATAATAATCAAAGTTTTCATAACAAAAGCATGTATAATAATATTAAGAAAATAATATATATATGTTTGTTTGGTTATAACGTATGTGTTACATAATACGATTTTTATTATTACATATTCAGGGCTTTGGTTGATTCAGTTAGTCTTATCTCGATCAAAGGGCATAGACAAATGGATAATGACAAGGGAAAAGTGAAATGGGATCATTACACAACAAAAATTCTAATTGATATTTGTGTTGAGCAAATAGTGCACAAGGAAAGACACGGAATATTGTTTACAAGGCCCGGTTGGGGGAAAACTGAAAAGAATTTTCAGGAAAGGAGCAGGAAAATGTATAATATCACACATCTCTTTATAACCCATTATACATTAATTGGAACCATTATAACGTGTTTCGCAGTGTTTCTGGGTGAAAAATTTCAACTTTAAAATTTCACCTTTAATTCTGTATGTACACTGTTCATCCGAAAATAGGTCAACTTTGAAAATTCATAACTAATTCTAGAAAAATCAAAATGAAGTGGTTTCAATTTTCACATGAAGCTTGCTAAGATTTATATAGAGGAAAATTATTCATTAGGCTCAATTCCATCCAGAATAGCACCAGAAAAATTGACAAGATGTACTATTCATATGGTCAATTTTTGAATTTCTAGTATTTTTTTTCCAACTTTGGAAGGGCATAACTCTTAGTACAAAACTCCAAATTTGATGGTTTACCACTTGATTCAAAGATAAAAATGATATCTATAAGCATGCCAAGTTTCAGATCCAGATTCATCCAATTGCTTAAAATCACATTGGTCAAACTTTGCTCCCTGAAAGTCAACCTTTATCACTTTTTCATACTCCTCCGGTCCTTATTAAAAGACCCAATTGTTGAGTTGGGTTTGGTCCTAAATATAAGACTCATTTCTCATATTTATCAATTTTCTCTAAACTACCCCTATGGATACTCCCTCAACCATAATCAAATAGAAGAGGGAGATGAGGTATTAAGAAATATGATTATGGTGTTTTAGGAAAAATGTGTCACTTTTCTTATAATTAACCAACTTACCTAACTTCCTTAATCTAATCAAATTAGTTAAATGGGTCTTATATTAAGGATCGGAGGAGTACCATTCTTGCCTTTTCTTTTCCTTTTCCTTTCATCTAGCTTTTCTAATCATATGACACATACTTAATCATGATTTCTTAACCAATTATTCACATCTAAGGCACCCTTATCACTGATACAACAATTTGATATAATTTCATCCATACACATAACAATATATATATTTACATAGTATTATTTAAACAACAATAAACTTTCTCCTCTTCCAAGCGAATCCCTTTTCTTTCTCCTTGCTCTTAGTGACACCACTTGGGATTCCTATTACTGTTTATACATTAAGGGGAGTGAGATTTCATAGAAATCTCAGTAGCAATGAATCATAATTATCATGTTAATCAAGCTTCACAACATATGACATGTTACAATGCATAATAATCAATTTCAAGACCATGAATACCACGTTATTCCATCAAGAAAATTAGTACATATTCACATTTCATTTCAATGTGCATTTGGCCAACGCATATCAAATATCAAAAAGCATTCCATACCATAGTATAAATCAATCAATGCATAGAAACATAAAGCAAGCAACATATGCACCTTAAGTAATCAAGAAAAACAATCAAATTAGATTCAAAGCTACCTCTTTTATACCTGAACCAATTCAGCCTCTTCAATTCCTTTGAGTCTTGTCTTGTTTTTCTGCACAATGCCTATCAATTCATGCATAAACACATTCCAATTTATCAATGATTCAAGCATAAACACTAATGCTTGACATTAAATCAATTAAACCCCCTTTTTCCTTGATTTTTAGCAAAATGATTCCTCCTTTAGAATCAATAATCTCTCAACTCCTTTCTACACAATTTTTCATGCGGAATTCAAATATGGAATCAGATTTTTGAAAATCAAACTCCTTTCCCATGAATTCATCTTGGCCGAATAGGGGTATATAACTTCCAAAAATTCCATTTTTGATTCCAATGATTTTAAACACTTCCCAATAGTATATCCCTACACAAAAACATGTTTTAAACCCATTGGAATCATTAAATCAAGCCAAAACAATTTGTTTTTGCATGAACAGCGCTAGGCCGAATTGAAGGTCTAAAACCCGAGGTGGATTTTCTTCTAAAAACCAATCCATACACCACTTAATCTTGCTTATTCCACTTGGTATTTAAGGTTTATATCCTTCCTTAAACCTTCCATGAAAGACCAAAATTTGGTAGCATCACACTTGAATTTTTCAACTCAAAAACTCAACCAAAACTATCTTAAAGCTTAGGGATAGGAAGGCTCAAGCATACCTTGATGTTTCCTTGATGTAAGTTGGATGATTCCTTGTCCAAAAGCCCTTATCAAATTCATTTTCTAGCTCAAAAATGAAATGGGCAGCACCTCCCCTTATATTTTTCAATTTTCTAACATTTTTTCTTGTATTTTAGGATGTATTTATAAGCAAACAATACTGCCACTTCTTCCCCCATTTTGCATGACCAAAGGCCACCTAGGGGGGTTATGTGGCAGCCATCCAATGCAAGAAAGGTTCAGATTCATCCATGTGTCCCAATTCTAGATTTTTCCAACAATTATCCCTTAATTTTACAGTTTATTTAATTAAAAATAGAGCTGTCTAGAAGCTGCATGAAATTGGGCTTGAATTGGCCCTAATGTGAGTCCCACAGATGGTTTAGACTAGCCAAAAAGATGGCCCACAATCGAAATCAAAATCCCAAACCATTCTGAAACTTTTTCAGTTACTATTCACTAGTAACATTCTATAATTTTTCTAGACCTCCAAAAATTCATTTCTCTTCATTATAATTCACCTTTTAATATGAGAACATGATCTGAAAATTTTCATAATTTTTTGCTACCTCTAGATATTTATTTTGATTTTTTTCCGATTAGGCTTCTATCGGTGTCACAGTGGGAAAATAAATTCCGAAAAATTCATTCCTGTACTTCCAGGGCTTGAAACCAATTTTATAAATTCCCATAAATATTTAGATACTTAATCCATTTTTTTTTGAATTTATGGAGGCCTCTAGCTATTTAAAATAATTATTCTCGTTTAATTTTTCACTGTTTTCCCAAAAAACCTCCGTATTCGGGAAATTCCGTAATAATTCATTTTCACACTGATTTCACCTCTAGGGCCTTCATTGAGGTTCTAAAATCTCTAATTCACCAATTTCCCATGTTTAGGAAATTTTCCAGAATTTTTCTCAAATTTTCCTATTTTGCCCTTCTTAGACCGATAAATTTGAAAATACCGGTCCGAACCTATTTTGGGTTTCAGATCATGCTTAGTTTTCTTAGCCAACCTTCTTTCCCTATTGGACCTCAACCAAATTTTTCATCCCTACTATCAATGCTAAATTTGGCGAGATGTGACGTTTCCTATCCCTTAAATAAATTTCGTCTTCGAAATTTCCAGGTTAAACATCTATTATTATCTTTGATGAGAGGTCGACTGGGGAGGATATCCTTATTTATACTCAATTTGGCCTTTTTAACTTTTCATTGTACCTCATTGCCAGGTTTTAATCTTGAAATTCATACTCACATAGCTTTCTCTTTCTTATTTTTCTATCATTTATATGAGCATAGCCTTTGCTTCTATGTATCTTATCATCACTGCTCATATTTTTCCTGTACTTTAGGCCTATTCTCTCATAATAATGTCAAGAAAATATATTTATTTTCATGGTATTTTACAATACTATGGCCTTCTAAGTTCTTTTAACACTACCTTTATTAGGTCTTTTCGGCATACTTTGCCTTTCTCTTCTCTATCTTAAGGGGCCATCTTCTTTCCCTTACATTTTCATTTCACATATAGCTTGCCTGAATGTGTAACCTTCAAGGCTTATAGCCTATGGCTCCCTTAACTTTTACTTTTCTCACCTTCTTTCATTGACTAGAACAGAATTGAGCTCGGCCTATTCAACAATAGTAGTGTTTGTGGAAAAGTCAAGGGTACTCTCTCTGTATTAAGCAACCAATCCTGAGGAGGTTTTCCCATCTTAGACTCATCCCTAGTCATGTCATTCTCCTGCTCCAAAGAGATACTACCCTTATGACTCAATAACCTTCCCTTAGGCTTGGTCTGCTGTGACCTTGAGAGCTACCCTGCTCTCCCATTCTGCCTAAGCCATGTTCCACTCTTTAGGAGCCTTTAGACCAGTAGGCTAAGTTAGAGAATAAGTCACCTATCCTCAGTTGGTGACTTAACCAATCATTCCTCAAGACTGATCACAGATACCGGTATTGCCTTCTTAGGCCTTACTCAAATCATTCTGTCAACTTCAGGGTCATTCATCTTTCTGGTCTTTCCTTTCCTCTTTTCTTAACTTTTAGCTACCTCAAGTCATTTCCCTTTCTTCCTTTCAGAGAATAGCTCGCTCTCAGTAGAGCGGCATCAACTTTGTATCGATGAACCACCTCGTAATTTGAGAGATATCCTATGGCCAAAACCTGGCGGTTGCTTAATCTTCGTCGGCACATCCTTACATGTCAAATCCTATTAGGGAAACCTCTCTACCTGATTTGTTTGATCACAATAGCAGTGACATCCGTTTATAAGAATCTCACCTCTTACATTTCTTACTAGCCTGAGTGCTATGATTACACTTCTCATTAGTGCCTTAGGGACATAAAGATCTTATTAGTTCCAAATGTTACCATATGTTTAGCATCATTAGGAGCTTACTCATCTCTCTCTATAAACAAGTTCCCAATACAACCATTGATTATCACATTCTCAGCTCTCAATAATATCAAAACAGGGCTTCCACGACTACTCTCATTACCATACTACGGTACTTTGTTAAGTTCAAGGAGTCTTACGTATTTGCCTCATAATATCTTTCCCATTACCCTTGACTAGTTTTACTTTCCTTAAGGTATGATCCGTTCTGCACCCTGACTTAACTTTATCCTGCTATCATTATTACCAAAACTACCAATAGAGGATATATCACTATCATCTCCATTCAGCTATTTATTGTAATTCCTGCCGAGAATGGCTTACTCTTCCGAGAGCAATATAATTTTGGTGACGGAGGATCATATTCACTTTTGGAGAGATACTTCATGGCTAAGACCTTTCCTTGTATTTAGTCCCCTGTCAGGGTACACTCCTCAATTCCATAGGTAGTGGCATTCCCTATTGGAAACGTCATCTCTTGGTTTTTATACCATCCTGGGTGACATGGTTACATACTCATAATTGTTTAGGGACACTAAGGAATATCATATAGTCCCTAACACTTGATGTCTGAGCACCCTTAGGCTTTAGGCACCATTGAAGCCTTATTCATTTTTCATTACATATTAGTTCCCAATGTACCATTAACCATTATATACTCATCTATTCCCGTTTAACTTTATCCTCAAGAGGGATCTTGCCCAACTCTACTCTTTCTAACCTTCTTTACCTTCTGACCAATTATTTCTATGGTCAGTTATAGATCATTATACTTTGATCACATCACACAGTGAATACCCAATCACCTTGTTGTGTTACGTCTAGGTCAGGCACCTAGCTTATTATAAATTTTCAATGCAATCTTGTTAAACATCTATCCCTCTTGGCTTACCATCCTTTAGGGATTTTAACCATTGTTCGGGGATTTAACAAATCTCAAAATTTTGTCCTGTTACCTTACCTCTCTTGAGATTATATCGATCATCCGAGAATTAGGCTGTTACTCCGCTTTTGTTCTAAGGTGTGGACCCTCACCTCTACTGGGATTGCTACATTCTTTGCCATCTCATCAAGATCATACAATAAGGAGCCTTTAAATTAAACTTGCCTTTGGCACTACTCCCACTACACTTTCCAGTTTATTGTTCTAGTGGAAATTCATTCATTTCTCTTAGGAACTTCTCCAAACGTTCCCTTATCAATAGCGTTTTCTCTATCTCCACTGTTACCTCTACCTACACTGAGAGTTATCATGTACCTTTAATAATCATTTCCCAACTATTTCTCTATCTAGGCCTCACTAGTAAAATTCAATCTTACCTCTAAGCAAGAGACAAATTCTTTGGGAGGGAAAAGTTCAAGTTTCAAATTTGTGCAGTCAAGGAGAACAGTATGAAATGAAAATCAATTCAGGCCAGTTTTCAAATCAATATCATAAGATGGTATGCACAGCAGATCAGAAATAGCACGGTAATAAATACACCGAACAATATACTTCAAACACACTAGAGGTCACCGCTCTAGTGTTAGTGAAAATCACACAATAATATTTCCCAATAAAGTTCATTTACCAATCATACCCATACGATATAAATCAATAGCTAGTGTCCAAATCAAATATTGCACCCAGTGCAATTATTCATACAAATTTTTATCTCAAGTCACCTCGGGCAACCCACTAGCTTCCATCTGCCCTCAGGGCAATACTACCAAATAAAGTGTCCAGGTTTTCTAAAATAAAGGTATAACTTTTGATCCGTTATGTATTACCAGTCTTCGTAACTTTTCCCCTAACTTTTCATAAAGCCAAGCCTGTCTAAAAATGTTCAGTTCTCCTTAGTGCATGCCCCTCCTGAGCTATCACAAAAATCAAAACTCCTTTAGTCATTGTCCTTGCCTGAGTTTTATCAACCCTCAACATTATTCCGGTACGGTCATAACAATTCCAACTTCTCTCAGTGATTCAGTAGTCTTTCACCATTTTATTGAATTTCCAATCCACCTTAGGGCTACCTTCTCCTTAGTTCTAGTCTCAAGCCCCTAATCATCTTCTCAATAAACCACTATTCATCATTCGTATGTTATAGATAGGCAGGGTATCGGGATAACTTGATAGGTTTTACCAGAGACTCATTAAAACGTTTCTCTTCCACTTACTCCATAATGAGGGGTTCAGTTTCCTTCTCACCCCATATTAATCTCAGGGCAATACCTCTAAAATAATCAACCCCTAAAAAATTCCCAAGTAACTGAGGTCTCAATAGCTTAATTGCCTATTTCTGAGTTCTTCCACCTCCTATCTATTTCTCCTTTGTAACTTGTAGATTGTCATCTACACTTTGATTTCAGTAGAGCAACTCATCATTCTAAAGATTTTGCCTAGCCGGGTAGTTTCGTCTTCAGCTACTAGTACATCCCGTGTGCCATTAAACACTAGTGGATTATACTTGCCAAAGTACATATCCACTGTTGCAACATACTCACTTCCCTTATAGGCCTTGCTCTACTATCAATCCTTAGAGGTGGGCTAGACGGGTTAGACCATTCTAGCCGCTCCTTGCCTAAGTTATTGCAACTATGCTGTGGCTACTGTTACTGCTACTACTATTGCAGCTTTCCTTTCTTGCTTATGACGAGCTTGAGTTACTGGTAACTCTTGCATCATTTACTGTTGTTCCTTTAATTGGTTCATCATTACTTGAATTGGGTTAATAAGGAGCCAGTTCTATTCTCCCCCTTATATCTCGTATCTTATCCTTACTACCTACTATCTTCTCTTAACTTCACAAGGAACAACATCACCATATAACCTTTACTTTTATATATAACCCATTTATATACAAATAGCAATATAGTTCCACTAGTCATAGCCCCACGTGTCTGCATCCAAGGTCTAGCATTCCTTGTTAACTATCGTATACAACCGCTAACCCGACAAAAGAAATCAAGGTAAACTGTGGCGTACTGATCCCTATCCCTTTTGAGGTACTTACCTAGGTATTTAAATTCTTTAATCAGGTCATCAATCGTGTTAAACTCCTTAGGTACTGATGATGACCTCTTCCTTGGAGGTAATGTCCTACTGGGGCTTGCCTTATTGTCATGAGTTCTTGGTCTAGGCATTAGCTGTGAACTTAATTTTTGCTGTAACTCTATTGCTGACCGTGTGCAGGACCCTACCTCATCCTCCTGTAGCTCTATTATTTGATTCGAGCCCACTTCGGAACAAGTATCCTCGGTCTCTCTAGGGAGTGAGTAATAGTGATTTCCTAGTGGGAGAGCAGGATCATTGGAATCTTCTACCAAAGGGTGGTACCATGTTGGGTACGGTTCTTCAGGCATCCTCTAGTTAATAACCTCAATTGAGGAATCACTTTCGCAGCATGCCATCTTCCTAACTTCTGTTCTTTCCCCAATAGTGCAGTAAACCAAACCAAAAATATAGTTCAAACAATATAGTGCAACACAATTCCAAATAACATAGGGTAATACCATGCCATATAGTACCACAGTGCACTACTAGTAGAACATTTATCAAGCACACTCAAAACCTTTGATCCATAGTAAACTTATCACATAATTAGAGCATATTACAGTAAGCCAGAACCTTTGCTCTGATACCAAAAAGTGTCACACCTCTCTTTATAACTCATTATATATCAATTGGAACCATTATAATGTGTTTTGTAGTGTTTTCGGATGAAAATTTTCAACTTTAAAATTTGACCTTTAATTCTGTCCGTACACTGTTCATCTGAAAATGGGCCAACTTTGAAAATTCATAACTAATTCTAGAAATATTAAAACTAGGTGGTTCCAATTTTCACATGAAGCTTGCTAAGAGTTCTATACAGAAAAAAATATTCATTAGGCTCAATTCCATCCAGAATAGCACCAAAAAATCGACAAGATGTACTATTTATATGTCAATTTTTGAATTTTTAGTATTTTTGCCCAACTTTGAAAGTGCATAACTCTTAGCACCAAACTCCAAATTTGATGATTTACCACTTGATTTAAAGCTAAAAATGAAATCTATAAGCATACCAAGTTTTAGATCCAAATTCATCCAATTACTCAAAATCATGTTGCTCAACTTTGCTCCCAAAATGTCAACCTTTATCCCTTTTTTATACCATTGTTGCTTTTTCTTTTCCTTTTCGTTTCATCTAGCTTTTCTAATCATATGACATATACTTAATCATGACTCCTTGACCAATTATTCACATGTAAGGCACCCTTATCACTGATACAACAATTTGATATAATTCCATGCATACACATAACAATGTATATAATTACATAATATTATTTCAACAATAATAAACTTTCTTCTCTTCCAAGTGAATCCCTTTTCTTTCTCCTTGCTCTCAGTGACACCACTTGGGATTTCTATTACTATTTATACA
Source organism: Neltuma alba (assembly GCF_004799145.2). Classification (NCBI taxonomy): domain Eukaryota; kingdom Viridiplantae; phylum Streptophyta; class Magnoliopsida; order Fabales; family Fabaceae; genus Neltuma; species Neltuma alba. Next base: position 78,494 of record NW_021633161.1, read on the forward strand.
TTGAGGGGAGTGAGATTTCATAGAAATCTCAGTAACAATGAATCATAATTATCATGTCAATCAAGCTCCACAAAATGTGACATGTTACAATGCATAATAATCAATTTCAAGACCATGAATAGCACGTTATTCCATCAAGAAAATTAGTACATATTCACATTTCATATCAATGTGCATTTGGCCATAGTATAAATCAATCAATGCATAGAAACATAAAGCAAGCAACATATGCACATTAAGTAAGCAAGAAAAACAATCAAATTAGATTCAAAGCTACCTCTTTTATACCTGAACCAATTCAGCCTCTTCAATTCCTATAAGTCCTGTCTTGTTTTTCTGCACAATGCCTATCAATTCATGCATAAACACATTCCAATTTATCAATGATTCAAGCATAAACACTAATGCTTGACATTAAATCAATTAAACCCCCTTTTTCCTTGATTTTTAACAAAATGATTCCTCCTTTAGAATCAATAATCTCTCAAATCATTTCTACACAATTTTTCATGAGGAATTCAAATATGGAATCAGATTTTTGAAAATCAAACTCCTTTCCCATGAATTCATCTTGGCCGAATAGGGGTATATAACTTCCAAAAATTCCATTTTTGATTCCAATGATTTTAAACACTTCCAGTAGTATATCCCTATACAAAAACATGTTTTAAACCTATTGGAATCATCAAATCAAGCCAAAACAATTTGCTTTTGCATGAACAGTGCTAGGCCGAATTGAAGCTCTGAAACTTGAGGTGGATTTTCTTCTAAAAACCAATCCATATACCACTTAATCTTGCTTATTCCACTTGGTATTTAAGGTTTCTATCCTTCCCTAAACCTTCCATGAAGAGACCAAAATTTGGCAGCATCACACTTGAATTTTTCAACTCAAAAACTCAACCAAAACTATCTTAGAGCTTAGGGATAGGAAGGCTTAAGTATACCTTGATGTTTTCTTGATATAAGTTGGATGATTCCTTGTCCAAAAGCCCTTATCAAATTCATTTTCCAGCTCAAAAACGAAATGGGCAGCACCTCCCCTTTTATTTTCCAATTTTCTAACATTTTTCCTTGTATTTTAGTATGTATTTATAAGCAAACAATTCTGCCACTTCTTCCCCCATTTTGCACGACCAAAGGCCACCTAGGGGGGTTATTTGGCAGCCATCCAATGCAAGAAAGGTTCAGATTCATCCATGTGTCCCAATTCTAGATTTTTCCATCAATTATCTCTTAATTTTACAGTTTATTTAATTAAAAATAGACCTGCCCAGAGGCTGCATGAAATTGGGCTTGAATTAAGCCTACTTTGGGCCCCACAAATGGTTTAGGCTAGCCCAATAAGATGGCCCACAATCCAAATCAAAATCCCAAACCATTCCGAAACTTTATCAATTACTATTCACTAGTAACATTCTATAATTTTTATAGACCTCCAAAAATTCATTTCTCTTCATGATAATTCACCTTTTAATATGAGAACATATTCTAAAAATTTTCAGAATTTTTTGCTACCTATAGGTATTTAATTTGAATTTTCCCTGATTAGGCTTCTATTCGTGTCACTGTGGGAAAATAAATTCTCTAAAATTCATTCTTGTATTTTCAAGGCCTGAAACCAATTTTATGAATTCCCATAAATATTTAGATACTTAATCCATATTTTTTTGGGAATTTATTGAGGCCTCTAGCTATTTAAAATAATTATTCTCCTTTAGTGTTTCACTGTTTTCCCGAAAAACCTCCGTATTCGTGAAATTCCGTAATAATTCATTTTCACATTGATTTCACCTCTAGGGCTTCATTGAGGTTCCAAAATCTCTAATTCACCAATTTCCCACTTTCAGAAAAATTTTCAGAATTTTTCTCAAATTTTCCTATTTTGTCCTTCCTAAACTGATAAATTTGAAAAAGCCGGTCCGGACCCTTTTTGGGTTTCACATCATGCTTAGTTTTCTTAGCCAACCTTCTTTCCCTATTGGACCTCAACCAAATTTTTGAACCCTTCTATCAATGCTAAATTTGATAGGATGTGACACATGACAGGAGGCAATTGAAGAATAGATTTGATGTATTGAAAAAGGATTGGAAGTTATGGAAAAAACTGATGTCTAGAGAGACTGGCATTGGTTATGATGTAGCCACAAATAGGGTGCTAGCCTCCGATGAGTAGTGACAATGAAAATTACTGGTAACTATTTGCATTGGTTGAGTTTAAATTTTGAATATCAGTTTAGACATTGCTTAATTATGCCTAATTATGTTCAAGAAATTTACACATCAGGGGTTGATGTTTGCATAAGATCTATTGAAAATATTCAAAGATGTTGTGGCTTAGGGAGAATATATGTACACACCATCAGCCTCACAGCCTCAGCTAGTATTTGCTGCATAGCGTGACATAGAAGAGGAGAAGGATGTTTGTAGAGTCGAGTTGGACCAACAAGAAGGGTTGGGGGACAGTGAGGTTGAAAATTTTGGTGTTAACCCAACAACCAGTATAGGGGTCACAAATGATTTTGCTAGTTGCAACTTAAATAACCTCACAACTACTGGACCAAGTAGATCAGGAAGCTATGGAAAGAGAAAGAGGGGTGAGACATCTGATACAAAGAAGAAGAAAAAAAGTTGTCACGTCTACTAAAATTTTGATAGCCTTAGTGTTATAGCAGTTGCCTCTGACAAGCAAGCATCAACATTGGTTGAAGATTCCTAACTAATTGACAAGGTTTTGGCACACCTGGTTAGCCTTAAGGAGCTTAATGGTGACAATCAACTATATTATGCATGTGCCAGGATGCTTACGTAGTTGAGGTGGGCTAGGCGAGCCTATTTGGGGTTTATGCATGATAGAAGCAAGTTGTTGGCGTGGTTGATACCAGCATCACAAGACCCAAACACATAGAAGGGACCTGCAGATTAGGATTTAGTTTAGGACTTAGTTGTTTCACTATTGTTATTGCACTTGTTAACTTGAACTGATTGCTATTTTAACCTAAACTGATGTGGCCTGTTATAGGAACTTTATCAATGACTATGTAATATATTTACACTAATTTCTACTTCTCATCTATATGTTTGGTTTTTTTGTTTGCAGTATGAAAATTATTTACATTTTGTTTTGTTTAGTTCTTATAATGCTTACACTTTGTTGTTTAAACATATATAGGGTTAATTCTAGAAATGGCTAATTAGAATGACAATTCACCATGGAATGAAGCTACATCGTGGAATTGGAATAACAATTCATGGTGGAGTGAAGATGACCATTCTGTTAGAATTACGGTTTTGATGATAACAAATTAAGGAATCTGTGTTGATCGATCACCTGATCGATCAAGGGATTATCAATAACTTGATAGATAATGTGTTGATCGATCAATTGATTGATCATTGTTAACTCAATTATGTATAAAAGTCTGCAGAAAATTATCAATCAATTGATTGATAACCTAATGATTGAATAACTGTCAGATAATGGGACAATTCTGGTAAATATTTATCAATCACATGATCGATAATTAAGTCATCGATGAAAAGACAGATAAATGGTAAAGCCCTCTACTCACTTTATGTTTTGTCTTAATCACCATTTATCGATCAATGGTTTTTCGATAACTTGTTCTGTCTTTGCTTCATAACTTACCTGTTTATCACTTTGTTCAAGATTGTTGTCAAAGCCTTTTATCAATCAATCCTTAATCGATCATCTATTCGATAAATTATACAATCTGATTTTTTCTCTTAGAATATTTTTCTTGATCTTTTATCGATCAGTTTATCCATCATCTATTTATCGATAAAGTACTTGATCATTACTCCTTGGAAATCTATTTCTACCACTCAGCTTTATCGATAACATGATCGATCAAATATTTATCGATCACTTGATTTATCATTGACTTATTTCAACTAGTTACAGTAACTATCAAAATATGTTGATTATTTCTCTTCGACCTTTTCTTAGCCTTCTTGATTATCTTAATTCTCTATTTTAAGGATCTCAAAATAGAAAGTGATCTTGAGACTGTTCTTTACATGTTTTTCTGAAGTCATTCTTTTCACTTTTCGATCACTTGATCGATTAATGATTAATCCATCTCCTAATCGATAAATGTAGTTACTAGTTTTAAAAGTTCTCACTTTGAATGATCGATAACTTGATTGATCAATCAGTCATCGATCATGACTTCAATCAAGGATGTTTATTTTGTGTTCAATACTGTCAACTACTAATTGATTCTATTTTTCAATAAATCAATATTCATTTGTTCAGTTGTGTTCTTGAGTCTTACTCTGCAAGGAAAACTTATTTGATTAAAGTATTGTTACAAATTACGAAGAAAAGTTCAACATTTATCCAACAGTTGCTTAGTAACCTGTAACCTACCATGTCACAAGCATTAATGGCAAGAATCGTTGCAACTGGGAAAACACACAACCGAACTCTCAATAGCTAGAAGCTCTTTTGTCTAACGGTGACTAAACTTCCTCAACTATAAAAGGTGTGAAAAGCATTGAATGCATGAATTGAATACGCGAGCTACCTTCTGCTAATAATTTAATGTTGCATTCAATACTCTATTCTTGATAATACTGAGCTTCAGTGATTCTCATTTATTTACTCTGCAAGAGAACTTTATCTATCATCTTCAGTTACTTTCTGATCGAAACTCAAGAGTATGGACTCTTGAGTGGGTTTGTAATCTTGCAGATAGTAAGGGGGAGTGATTGAGTGAATCAATTGCTTGGCACTAAGAGCCTGATTAATCTTAGAGCATAGTGAAATACTCAGAGGTGTTCTGAGGACTGGATGTAGGTCAAGTGGTTGAGACCGAACCAGTATAAATTCTGTGTCCACTCTCTACAGTGAAATCACTCTAACTCACGCTCTCTGTTTCTATTTAACTTACTATTTTAATACGCAAGATTTTTATAACTCACCCAATTTACCCCCTCTTCTTGGGTGAGACTGCCACTAATATTTAGTATCAGAGCAGGTCTCTTCTATAAAGATTTAACAATCTGAAGAGAGATCCCATGGCAGGATTCAAAGACAGCGTGCTACCCGAAGGGTGTTCAACATCAAAACCACTTGGCTTCAACAGAGAAAACTATAACTTCTGGAAGATGAGGATGAAAATCTTCATCAGAGCTACCGAGTATGGATTATGGGACGTGATCGAACATAGTAACTACGTACTGATGAAAACTGTAGACAGACAACAAATTCGTAAGAGTCTCAAGGAGTTCGATGAAGAAGACAGAAAGTTGGTGACACTAAATGACAAAGGTATCAACATACTAACCTATGCACTAAGCCAAATAGAATATTTCCAAGTTTCCAGTTTGGAAATTGCAAAGGAAATATGAGAAGCACTAGAGATAGCTCACGAAGGAACCACCAGTGTAAAACAGAGCAGAATGAACACTCTCACCACAAAGTTTGAATTATTCAGAATGAAAGATGGAGAGAGTATCTGAGACATGGAAGTTAGATTCTCGTGCCTCATAAATCAGCTCACTGTAATCAGAAAGAAGTATAGTCAGGAAGACCAAGTGAGGAAAATTTTAAGCGGACTCACAAAAGAATGGGAGCTGAAAGTAACAGCCATTGAGGAAACAAAGGGAGAATCAATTGGGTCGGTTGCAACGTTATTTGGAAGTCCTGCTAAATATGAGAGTAAGCAAAAATACAAAAAGGAGATGAATGAGAAAAACTGCAAAGGCATTACTCTCAAAACTCAAGAGAGTGAGGATAACAACGAAGAGGACCTAGAAGACGACGAAATGGGTCTCATCGTTAGAAGATTCAAGAAATTCTATAGAAACAAAGCCGAAAAGAGATTTCAATCGAAACACAAAACCTCTACATCTCAGAACGAGTCAAAGGAACCGATCATCTGTTTTGAGTGCAAAAAGCCAGGGCACATCAAACCAGAGTGTCCTCAACTGTCCAAATTAAAGGACAAAGAAAAGAAGAAAGAAGAAAGCCTTTGTCACGTCAATCTAGGGGGATAGTTCCTCAGAGGAAGAAGAAAGCGACAACGAAGAAACTGCCAACATATGTCTCGTGGCTCAAGAAGATGAAGATTCAGAGACAGATGAGGTAATCACTCCTGAACCCTCCTATGATGAATTATAATTTAAATACAATGCATTACATTCAAAATTAGTAAGAATTGTAAAGGAATTAGTAAGCTCTAAGAAAAAAATAAAGCTTTTGGAGGAATAGCAAACGAAGTAGAAAGATAACACAGTTCCACCTCCAGTATGTACGGAATGTTAATAAAATAGAAGAAAGGCCAAGGATCTCATAAGAACCTTGGAAAAATTCACTAAGGGTAGTGAAATGCTCAAAGTAATTCTGGGAGCTCAACGATGTTCAATGGATAAAACCAGAATAGGATATGATCCGGTTCAAGATAAGACAAAAGAAAAGAAGAAAAGTGGTGGTCGATCGTATCTTACCTTCTTTAGAAATTCTGTTCATGCCTCTAACACTTTCATATTATGTTCTTATTGCAATTGTAAAGGTCATACAACCTCTTCTTGTTATCACAAGAAGAAAGGAATTTACGGGACATTAAAATGGGTGCCCAAAGGTACTTGTATCCCTAGGACAATCCGTACTAACCAAAAAGGACCCAAGAAGGTATGGGTACCTAAAACATGATTGTTGTTACAGGTATGCCTCAAAGCATCCAAAACAAACAAATGGTACATCGACAGTGGATGTCCAGACATATGACGGGTGATACCGAGAAATTCACAACTCTCAAACCAAAAGAAGGAGGCAAAGTAAGCTTCAGTGGCAATCAATCTAGGAAAATCGCTGGAATCAGAGAAATAGGAAGTGACAAAGGGATGAAAGTTGAAGATGTATACTATGTAGAAGGCTTGTATCACAATCTACTCAGTGTTAGTCAGAGTACCGACAACCTATTCGAGATTCACCTAGACTCTGTTTCTTTCTTCTAAAGATGAAACATTTAATGCATTCATTATTTTTGCCAAAAAGGTCTAAAATGACAAAGGTATCTCTATCGTGTCAATCAGGTCTGATCACACAGGAGAATTCAAGAACAACGAGTTCGCGAACTACTGTGATGAGCATGAAATTGATCACAACTTCTCAGTACCACGAACTCCTAGACAAAATGGAGTTGTTAAACGAAAAAATAGAGTGCTCACAGAAATGGCAAGAGCAATGCTAAATGAGAAAGGGATTTTACAAGTATTCTGGGCTGAAGCAATGAGCACGGCTTGCTAAATCTCTAATCGAGCTTATATTAGAACACTGCTCAGCAAAACTCCATATGAGCTATACAAAGGAAGAAAGCCTAACCTAGCTCATTTGAAGATCTTCAGGAGTAACTGCTACATTCACAACAACAACAAAGAGAATCTCAGTAAATTCAATCCTAAAGTTGATGAAGGTTTATTTCTCAGTTACTCTAATCACAGTAAAGCTTATAGAGTTTTCAACAAATGCACTTTCATAATTGAAGAGTCAATACATGTTGTGTTTGCTGAAACTGAACTGATTTCAAAACCTCTAGATGATGATGCTGAGATCGTTCAAAATTCTCAAAAATTGAATTTAAATAAATTGTCAAATAAAATACCCTCAGAAGAATTTTTAGAAAACAAAGATGATTCGAATGAACCTCTTTCACAAAATTTAGAACAGCCTAAGGCTTGGAGGCATAACAGAAACCATCCTCTGGAACAAGTCATTGGTGAAGTTAATGAAGGGGTCAAAACCCGGAGACAAGTGTTCAATGAAGTACGCTTCTCTGCATTCATCTCACACATTGAACCAACCAATGTTGACGAGGCTCTATCTGATGAATTCTGGATAGTTGCAATGCAGGAAGAGTTGAACCAATTTGAGAGGAATCAAGTTTGGGAATTGGTACCCAGACCTAATGATCATTCGGTCATAGGCACCAAATGGGTATTCAAAAATAAGCTCGATGAATCTGCACAAATCGTTAGGAACAAAGCTAGACTAGTAGCTAAAGGTTATAATAAGGAAGAAGGTATTGATTATAAGGAAACATATGCTCCAGTAGCCAAATTAGAAGCTATACGAGTACTTTTAGCCTTTGCTTGCATAAAAGATTTCAAGTTATATCAAGTGGATGTTAAAAGTGCATTTTTGAATGGTTATATTTTAGATGTGTTTATTGAACAACCTCCTAGTTTTGAAGACTCAAATTACCCTAATCATGTTTATAAACTGAAAAAGGCTTTATATGGTTTAAAACAAGCTCCTAGAGCTTGGTACGAACGCCTTAGCAATTTCCTGATAGAAAAAGGTTTTGAAAGAGGCAAAGTGGATGCTACTCTTTTCATTAAAAGAAGTAGAAAAGAACTTTTGATTGTTCAAATTTACGTGGATGATATTATTTTCGGAGCTACTAATGAGGATGTTTGTTAAGAGTTTGCTAAGTTATTGAGATCCCAATTACTTGGGAATCTTTTAAAGGTTAATTCTCCCAGAAGTGCTTCCCTGAGATCAATACGAGCACTATTGCATAAAAGTATAATTTGTAGCACTTAATTTTTATTGTTTGTAGCGTTTTATAAGTGCTCCAAAAAAAAAAAAGCTGTAGCGCTTTGCAACATCAAGAGAAGCACTACAGTAGAGCAATTATTGTTTTGAAAAAATAAATGTCGGCTGTAGCGCTCTCTTAAGAGAGCGCTACAGTTGACACCTTTTTTTTTAAAAAGAAAAAAAATATAGGCCATCAGTTGTAGTAGCTATTCGGCCAAAATATCATATACCCCACAAACATTAGGAATCAATGGTGAATCAATAATCAATAACCTAATAGCCAAAGAATCAAACTAAATCCTAACTTCATGTTATATCTCAAAAGATCACATTCCAAACAAAGATATTGCAAGATATACAATTAAATAAAAAAGTCATAAAAAAATCTTAACAGTCTCAGTGCACAAATAAATCTGATAATACCATAGAACAATAACCGCCCACAGAAAATGAAAATCAATTATCTGAAAAGAAAGATGATTACAGCCATGTGAAATAAAAATCACAGCCTAATCTCATCTTGTTTCTTGCGATAGTTGATGAGGGTGATAGATGATGGCAAGGATGACGACGACAGGGGAGGACGAGATCTGAGACGACATGAGATGATGTAATAAATGTCAACTTTCCCCTAAACCTGGTCCTTCAACTTTTTTCAATTTGACTACCTCTTCCCTTTGATTTGACTAAGCTCAAGATTGGAACAATGATGGCAATGACTTCTGCAGATCTCGCCCTTCCTTTAAACTCAAGTTCTTCTAGATTGGAAAAAGAAGAAGAGGCCATAATGATGACAATGATAAAGTTCAACATATTCTAAAAAGGTAAGATTTTTAGGAGGAAGAAAAGGAGCACGAGATGAAGGTAGGCGTGAGGAAGGAAAAGAAAAGGGAAAGGACAGGAAGAGGAAGAGGAGGCTGGTTAGGGAAGAGAAAAAGGAGTAAGAGGTAAAGGAGAGTGAGTAGGGTTTTGACTGAGTGTAGTAATGATTATTTTATTAAAAAAAATAAAAAGCAAGGCACCTGTAGCATTTAATTGAAAAAACGTTACAGGTACTTTAATTTTTTTAAAACTAATTTATCATAAATTGAAATTATCTAAAATGATCAAATAAAAAAATAAAAAGAAAGGTTTTGATTATAAATTTTGTATGAATAAAAGATATGATAGATTATCTAAATTTTGAAAATTTTATTAAGATTACATTAATTGATCTTCTTATTTTTAAAAAAATTACATAAATTTTCTTGAAAATTAAAATATTTTTATATTTGATTGTTTTAAATAATTTCAATTTTTATGTTCCTTTCTAATAAATATAACTCTCTCAATGTGTTTAGAATCATTGGAATCAAAAATAGAATTTTTGGAAACCTATATGGAAACCTATATGCCCCTATTCGGCCAAGGTTGGTTAAGAAGGAAAGAGTTTGATTTTCATAAATCTGATTTGATATTTGGATTCTACATGAAAAATTATATAGGAATAGACCAAGAGATTGATGGAAACAAAGAGGGAATAATTATGCCAAAAATAAGGAAAAAGGGATTTAATTAAGCCTAATGTCAAGCATTAGTATTTTTCCTTGAATTATTGATAAATTAGAATGTGTTTATGCATGAATTGATAAGTTTTGTGAGAGAAAACAAGGAGAACATTAACCCCTTGAAGAGGCTAAATTATATCAAGCATAAAAGAGGTAGCTTTGAATCTAATTTGGTTGTTTTTCTTGCTTACTAAATGTGTATGTGTTCCTTGTTTTATTTTTCTATGAATTGATTGATTTATACTATGGTGTAAAATGCTCTTTGATATTTGATATGCTTTGACCAAATGCACATTGATATGGAATGTGAATATGTACTCAATTCTTTGATGGAATAGCGTGCTATTCATGTAATTGGAATTGATTATTGTGCATTGTGACATATCACATTTTGTAAAACATGATTAACATGATAATTATGATTCATTGCTACTGAGATTTCTATGAAATCTCACTCCCCTCAATGTATAAACAATAATAGGAATCTCAAGTGTATCACCAAGGGCAAGGAGAAAGGACAAGAAGTCATATTTGAAGGGGCTTAAGCTTAATGTTATTGAAATAATGTCTTGCAAATGTATGACATTGTTATGTAATAGTATGCATATGTTTGGATTATACTGAAATATGTATCAATGATATGGATACCTTATATTTGAATGATTGCTCAAGGAATCATGGTTGAGTACGTGTTGTATGATGGGAAAAGCTAGATGAAAGGAAAAGAAAAAGAAAACGCAAGAATGGTGTAAAAAGGGATAAAAATTGACTTTTTGGGAGCAAAGTTTGACCAATGTGATTTTGAGCAATTGGATGAATCTGGATCTAAAATTTGACATGCTTATATATCTCATGTTTAGCTTTAAAACAAGTAGTAATTCATTAAATTTGGAGTCTTTTTCAGAAAGATATGCCCTTCCAAAGTTGGGCATAAATCCTGAAAAATTGAAAAATGACTAAATGAACAGTAATACTTTGAACGAAATCTATAACTGATGCATAAGATTTGGATACTAATGAGTATTGTTTCTCTAAAGAGCATATCATGAGCTTTCTACAGAAATTAGAACCATCCCATTTTAATTTTTCTATAACTAGTTATGAATTTTCAAAGTTGGCAAAAATTTTAGTGAATAGTGAATAGTAACTCGTAACCAAAGTTAAAATTTTGAGACTTTCTCATTCTCAAGACTTGAATAGCGGTTCCAAATGGCTTCAATTGTTATATAATAGGATAATAAAGGAGGCGTGACAACCTTTAGCCTTTAGTCATCTTCAATTCCCATACTTGAACCCTCAAGACTTCATTGGAGTTTCTAACTTACTTGTCTCATGGTTTCAGAAAACTCTTACTTTGTGATTGAGTCCCTGGGAATCTTCTCATCCTTCTAGGGAACTTCTGGAATTTCTGCCAAAAGCATTCTAGCAGCCTACCTATTTCAGGCTAATTCTAGTACTTCTAGGCCTAAAATATGGGATATTACATTTCTCACCCAATCCTTACAATCAAGATACCAGACTCACAAAGCTAGACTATACACTGGGTTTAGACATTAGGTTCTAGGGTCTCAACTGATTCTAAGTCATCAAGTCTCTGGCCCTCTCAATTACTATCTCATAAGCTTTTCCACATCCATTCAGTGAATTAAGATAGCTTTACATCTCCTGTTAAGGTCACATCAATTACATGAAGGTCAAGTTGCCATTCTGCTTTCATACTATGGCATAGACTCATACCCCTATCTTACTTTTGCTCTCTTAAGGGGGAGTCTCTTCATCTTAAGCAGGGCTACTTAAGTTTTCTTATGCTCAAACCTTTCCTCTTGGTCTCTTCTAATTTTGACTTATTGAGGACTTAAACGTCATCTCTTTATACTACTTGATAATAATTTCCCCTGTAAATATCACCAACTAAACAAGGGCAAGTTCCATTGGTACAATCACCTCAAACATATAACCCTAATTAGACCATATATAAATAACTCAAAATGATGTACTTATGGGCTTTACCTGAACCATCCATCCTTTTAACACCTCTACTACGCATTGGGAAGTGCTATAGTTCAAGTAAGTAATAAATTAACCCCATAAATTAAAATCTTACAATTTGATTCTCAGGTTACTATTCATTTAGTAATTCTAGTTTTATGATCCAATTGTGAAAATTCATAACTAAATGTAGAAAAATCATACGGAGATGATTCAAGTCTTCATTTAAAGATCTTTTAATTCTCTATAGGAAAAAATGCTCACTGGTTTTTTTACTTGCCCATTTTGTATAAGAAAAATGTGTAAACTTGCACTATTCACACGGTCCAACAGTACCTTATAATTTTTTTTGCCAATTTTGAAAATTCATATCTCTTTGCGTACACATCTATTTGAGGTCATTTACCACCTTTTTTTTTAACGCTTAGGATATGTACTATTAACTCATAAAATCTCAGGGGTAGATTCAATCATTTATTTTGCTTTTACCCTGTCCCAAATTCATTACCTTATGTTTGAATGTTGATCCTCTTACTTTGAATTAACATGTTATAAACATCTCTTTATATATATGTTACCATTCCAATATTTCATAAATCATTCGTATGTCTAATCATACTCATCTTTATATGCCAATGTCATCATTCATCATTATATATCATTAATAGGCGTGTTTATACATATATCAAGATATAGAGAGAACTATTACATAACATAATATATAAATGTTTAATTCTGCACTTCAATCTCCTTACTTTAACTTACACATCTTCTTTTCATTCATCATTATATATCATTAATAGGCGTGTTTATACATATATCAAGATATAGAGAGAACTATTACATAACATAATATATAACTGTTTAATTCTCCACTTCAATCTCCTTGCTTTAACTCACACATCTTCTTTTCATACTTAACATACCTATTATGGGTGGATAAGGGTAAAGCCAAGAAAATAGACTGAACCTGTCAGGCTGGTCCACTTAAACTAGTTTAAGTCAAGGGTAAGGCTTGTATTTTGGAGTATTGAAAAGGAAGTTAGACTTAAAAAGGCTAGCCTTGTAAGGCCAAAAAATAAACAAGGGCTGTTGACTAGCCTGTTTACGCCCGTCAATAATTTTTTTTAATTTCTATTTTTTTCTTAACTTAAAAAAGAAAACCCTAACATTTTACAAATAACACATACTCAATTTGACTCACCCCCTAGCTCACATAGACAACATTCACAAAAAAAAAAAGGCTTGCTATAATTGTTGGAAAAATAACAAAAAAAGTGGAAATTACAAAATTTAAAATTAGGTATTTTCACAAAAATGTTTTGTTATTTGTAAGTTGTCACAACATGTTAAAATGTTGTATGTGCAATTTTTACGGTATTTATTTGTCATTCTCCCATAATTTTTTATGTTTGAAATTTAATTAATCAAAAATATTTTGAATTAAAACAAAGATCTATATCATTTTTATAGTTAGAAACAAATTTGGAAGTATAGACAATGAACTTTTTTTTGGCTAGTAGGACTAATGATTATTTTTTATGTATACTATGTTTGTTAGTTAAAATTTTTCATTAATTATTTATAATTAAACTAGATCATTCACATTATAATTATTTAATGAACTTAGTGCTTATTTAGTTGTTTATATCTGTCTTCTATTTAGTTTGTCTATTTAATAGACTTTATTGCATTGTGATAGATGTTTTAGATGTTTAGATATGATGATGTTTATGTTTGTAACTTAATTTTATTTATATTTATACCTTTTATTTGTAATGTTATTGTTTCAAAAAATATGCAGAAAACATAAGAAATTGCATTTTTAGTTAAATGAGCTAAAAGCCTGCAGGCCAGCCCTGAGTAGGTCATCTCAAGCGCCAGGCTTGAGAAAATCGCCTATTCTAGGGCTCAGGCTTAAACGAGCTAACCCGTTTAGGGCTGAGCTTGTGATAGGCTGACCCGACCCTCCAATGCTAGATGAGGAATGGTGAGATTTGAGAAAATCTCAGTGACAAACATACCATTTAAACATACAAAGTATAGTTTGGCATTACATAACATGCTTGCAAATTTACCATTTTCATAACATAATGACATATTTGAAAACCATCATGTATAAATTATAAAATATATAGGCCAATGAAATCTCTCAAACATAATCACATACCATAATGTATGATTCCATATGATCACATAGACATAACAAACATACCAATTCATGTAAACAAACACCAAGCATATAAATAAAATTTGCTACCTTAAAGCTTTATATTATTTCTCTTGCTCCTTTTTTTTCCAACCATTGAAATTTCTTGATTAATATTTCCATTCATCTTCCTTCATTTCACATAGCCCTAATTACATCAACACATTCATGCCATTCACTTATTAGAGCCATGGAAGCAAGGGACACATGATTTGCTCTCTTACATAACCCTTTAACTCTAACTTTTGGCTTTTAAATCCAGTCTTTACAAAATTAATTCCACAAGCTATTCTCACGTAAGTTTGCATGTAGAATCCATTTCTAAGTTTAAAAATTAACAAAATTTAATTCCTTGCCCTCCATATAGCTTAGGCTAAATACTTAGAGTTTTTAGGACAAAATTTTGTTTTCAATTCTAATGCTTCTAAAATCACTTTCACATCTTTATTCTGCACAATTTTTCATTATGAACATATTGGAAGTATCAAAATGATCAAAATCCATCTCTATCTCAAACCCTGATTATGGTTGAAATTTCTGAAACATAAGGAGAAGTGGGAATCTTTCCATTTTTATATAAGACCACTTAATTAACATACTTTTCTTCCTCTTAATCTTTAATCCAACTTCAATTAATCCTTTCCATGGCTTAATAAAAATTAGAGAGCAACTCTTCCTTAGATTTTATGCTTCCAAAACTCATTAAAATTATAATCAAACTCAACAACATAAGCTACAATACTAACAATAATCAAACCCATAACTTACTTTAAATTGGTATATGATTTCTTAGTGGTTCTTTCCCTTCCTTTCCTTCTTTTCCTTTTTCCCTTCTCCATTTCATTTTTCCCCTCTCCCTTTACTCCTTTGGCTAAAAACTCATACTAAGTGAAAGGAAAGGGTATTTATAATGCTCCCAAAAATTAACTGCATTGAAATGCAGTTTCAAGTCCATCCTTTGTAGTTACCATTTTATTCCTTGATCTTTGTCCCATAAAGTTGCATAAAATTACATAGATGAGGTGTCATCTTCTTAATCATCCATGTTTCTTTAAATCCATTAAAATGTTATTTAAAATCCATAACATAATTAGAAGGTTACTTGAAATCCATAATATTATTTTGTTCATTTTCCATCACATGCCCTTCTTGAAATAAAAATTCCAATATTACCTTTGCATATATGGCTCCAAAATAGAGGGGAAAAGATAAGGAAAATGATCATTCTTGAACTCAAGTCATTACATTGAACCATATTGCAATGTTGCACCATATCGGGTAAATTTTCCAATCATGCCCTACCCAGTAACTTAGACATTTGTTCTGACAATCTCATCTTGTAATCCACAATCATCTCTCATAATTAATAACCTCACATGGCTCAATAATGATGAGAATCTACAGGAAATGACATTTAAAGATTTGTCCACTTCTTAGAAAATATCAAATTACTTTATATCAACCTAATTTTGACCAAATTATTTTTGATACTTCCTAGGTCCAAAAATTCAACCCTTGGTTCCATTAATTCCTTTTTATTATATGAAAAATCTATAATTTTTTTCAAACCAAAACTCAGCTTGGAAGAATTTCTTCTAGAATTTCTCAAAAATTGCCTCCTCTTAGCATAATTAGGCTTAAAAAATTTTTAAAGCCAACATCTTCACAATTTGGGGATGCAATCATTTTTATAAACTCAAATAATTTTTCAAATTAATTCCTATTTTTATCCAATTACTGTGATCTCCTCATATTTCAAAGAATTGAATTTGTCAAAATATCACTTAATTAATCCGCTCTCTAAAAACATCATAAATTCACTTTTTTGAGGTATTTTTCTCATTTCGAATCTCAAATGGACCATCAAATATTATTTCATATTTTCTACAAATTTTTTAGGACTTTTGGGCCCAAAAATTTACAAAGTTATAATTTTCTCCTACTTAGACTTAACCTCAAGAATCATCTCATTAAGGTTTCTATAATAATTTTTGGCCTATAATCATCGTTATTTCTCAAACCAGACCCCTAACACTTCACTAGAGTTTCTAACTTCCTTTGTCTCTAAAACATCATTCCTTTAACCTATCAGAGTACGTGTTTAGAAGTGTTATGATTCAAGCGATTCACAAAACAAGCTTGTAGATTGAAAATTTAACATTTGTTTCTCATGTTACTATTCACGGGTTAAATTCCAGATTTTTTGTCCAACTTTAAAAAATCCTAACTAACAATAGAAAGATCATATTGAGGTGGTTCAAAATTATATTTGAAGATCCTTCAATTATCTATAGGAGAAAAATATAAAATGGAACTCAACCATTACCAGTTCATACAGTTTATTCGTTGAAATTTACTGTTCATTTGATAAAAACTGTACTTTCTAGTTTCTCTGTCCCAACTTTGGTCAAGCATAACTCTTAGCACAGACATCCATTTTAGGTGATCTACCACTTGTTTTAAATCTCAGGATGTGTACTTTAATTAGACCAAATTTCATGGGCAGAATCAATCGTTTACCTCACCTCTACTCTGTTACTAATTCATGACTCACTTAGGATAACTTATTCCCCTTACTTGCATTAACAATTCATGATTAATTCCTTCATTGCATAATACCATTCCATCTATGCATTAGCCATTCCCATACAACATCATAGCCAATTATATATGTCATCATCATCATTTGACATCACATAACATTAATGATATGTTTATATCATACATTAACATACAAATTATACAATTTAACACAATGAATTTCTTCAATTCTTTTCCTCTTTTCTTGGTTGCACTTCATGCATCCTTTACTTGATCATTATCACCTATTATGATTGGTTAAGGGAGAGTGATATTTGGGAGAATCTCAGTAGCAAACATTACTATATACGTGTACAAGATAGATGTTAATGTATGGTATATAGTTTTCCATAAACTTAGGTTAATTAGTGACATGCTATCATGCTTTATACTTGGTATAAAAATGCATGGCCATGTAAACATATTAAGAACAAATTTTCAGCAACAATCATCATGTCACAACATCATATAATATAGTCAACATATACAAACTAACACATAAGCATACCACATCAAGCACACAAAGGGGTAAGTTCACTACCTTACACTATAAGTTTTCTCTTGTTCTTCAACTTGCTCCCTAAGCTTCCCAACCATCTAGCTTTTGGTCAATGACATCTAAACCTTCTTTTGGATGTCTTAAGGTCCTAATCATAGTCACAAGGGTCACATTACTCACTAGGACCAAGAACTACACAATATGGAAGACTCATGTCCTTAAACTCAATCTTTTTTCCTTAATTAATAATGTGGTATTCTAGCTTAGTAAAAATTGTTTCTTTAGGCCAATCCTAGACAAATTTGCCCAAAGAATCCAAATATGAGCTTAGATTCATCAAAATCTAACTCCTTCCGCTAGTTCTAGGCCAAAATCAAAATCTACCACTTAAATTCTAATTTTGATTCCAATGCTTCCAACTTCATTCTCTCATCTTGTTCCTACACAATTTTCCATTCTAAATCCATTAGAAGCCTTAGAATCAACAAAATCACATCCTAGGCATAAGAACCAGTTAGATTGTGGCATCCTCTTTGGCTCCGAAGTCATGAAATTCAATTAATACAAAGCTAGAACCACTTGGTTCTTGTTCCTTTCAAGCCTTTAAACATTATTCTAACATCAATTTCATCCCCCTCATACTTAACAATTTTGTGCAGCATGTCCTCTTAGGGTTTCAAGCTCCCAAAAATCATTAAAATCCATAAGCAGGCTCAATAACAAGGATACATGCCAGAAAAAGGCTTTTAACGGCAGTTATTTAAGGTTTTCCATGACGGCTTTAGAGGTGAAGTGGATGCCGTCGACGTTGAAAGGAGAATAAAACATGGCTGTTTATAACTGCCATGAAAAATAGACTTTCCACGATGCCATGAAAAGTTAAATATTTCACGGCAGTTTTATCTAAAATCACTATGGAAAGTCTATTTTCCATGCCGGTTTTACCCAAAACTGCCGCAATAAATAGTTTTAATAGCGATTATTCCAATAACCACCATTAAAAAATTGATTTTTTTTAACATACTGCGTGAATTTCTTTTACTATCTCCTTGCAGTTTATAGAACCAAATCTAGGCAGAGCAGAATATGCAAAACAATTTCGAGATGACCATATGAACATTAACATCCAAATCTTATTGAATCACGTAATATATCAACAAATAATCAACTAATTAATAATGTAACAACGAACTTTGTGAGCAATGACCTAACTATTTCACATTTTCAAAATTCTATGGCAATACTGTTGACAAATTGTCCCTCATCAAGTTGATTTCCTCCATGTGATATGGTATAGCATTTTGAAATACATGTAAATAAAAAATGACATAGTCATCGGTCAACTTTATCAAAAATGAGAAAAGAATTAAAAAAGCATATGCAATGTAACCTATATTTACCTTGTTTAATTTCTCAGTCACCCCTGTTTGGATGATGTCATTCATGTAACAAATGACATAATATCCATATTCAACACTCCCTTGTTGACAATGGTACTGACAAAATGAAATATAAAATTGAATATTAGACTTTGATTATTGATTATTGGAAAAGATTTATAAGCATATATTTAGCTCAAAACAACATACTTGCGGGAGAATCCAGTTTGGTGGTTGCATATTTTGCTTGATGGCCACAACATTGAAACTATGAAAAGCCTTATCAACAATTAAAAAAATGATATTAGAGCATATTTTTATAAACTTTACACGTAATAAATATATAAATATAAACTAACATGTTGATGACATCTTTGGTTTCTTCGGTTGGACTTCCATGAAGGGAATCGAACTAGTAGACTTTATTATCAAAAGGGGTACAAACAATTAGAGTCCAATGATAACTGCAAAATACAAACCATATTAATTATAATCCTATATATATAACTTGTGTATCTCAAATACAATAATATACTTACCCTTCTATGTAAGGTGTGAAATATATTTGCTTTCTCATCTGAGTCATTGTGGTCATCATGTAGATCGACCTTGCTTCAACAGTATTGACTATTTTCTGCACCCTTTGAAGACACATAAAGCCATATATTCCTTCAAGTCCTCCTTGCTGACAGATTTGAGTAAAGTGCCTGTTGTTCAAATAAGAAACATAAGGACATGCATAAGCATAACATGAAATAAAAAAAATAATATTGTAACTTACAAAATAGCCAGCTGCATGAAGATTATAACCAGCTCCTCAAAGTTGAGGAACTAAACGAGGTCATTCTTGTCAATGGTGAAGTCGTATATTACATCTGAACCCACAATCCCCAGCGATATCTTAAAAGTAAGGGGCTTCTCCATGTTTGCCACCATGGAATGAAAAACCACTATACTAGAATACATAACCATAATGTCATTAGGAAGAGACAGGAGTACAAGATTTGATGATGTGTTCTTTGTGGCCTTTTTAGCTATCGTCTTCTTCGTCAATAGCTTTCTAACAAGTCTCTCTGGTCACAAAATGAAATATCCTTTAGCCTGAGCCAGTAGTCGAACCTCATCGTAGGGTTGGGCACTGGTGTACCACCATGACAATGAAGAATCCTATCTACCGTCACTCTCACTTGATCCTTCGGAACTTTCTTCTCGTGGATCGTTATGCTCAAGAATGTTTGACCATTAAGATATGAATAGTTGAATCTTCAAAGTCTACATAAAGAGCACACGACATTCTATCGTCTTCAACAGGGTTAGGGTTAGGGCCAGGGTCAGACACTGTCCGTTGCTGCATCTTATTATTACTGCCCTTCCTACTTTTCATCATAAGTAAACCCTAAAACATAAAAAGAAATTAGTTAAGGTACATTAAATAAGTTTAATTGGATCAAATGAACCTTTAAAAGATTTGAGAAGATGCATGATTATTACCTGAGAAGGTTTAGACACTCGGGGCATCTGGAATCTGATCGTATCCATCATCATCATGACCTATTGAAACTTGGCATCGAACTCTTCACATATCTTTTGCATCTCAGCCTTGTGTTGTTCATTGAGTTAAGCTAGAACTATCTCTGTTTCTTCCTATAATCGTTGGTTGAGCTCCTCTTTAGATAATATGTTAGCGGAGGATGATCTGATATTTCTTTGTGAACCAGGGCCAAAGAACTGTTTAATGCCAATCAACCCCTCTAACTCTATCAGGATGGTCAGCCTTTCCAATGATAGTGGCCAAGATATCCATTCGTCTATAAGGAACGAATGTACCTTGGGATAATTGCTCCTCAAGTGTATCCTGTAACATTAAAACAACAAATTCAATTTAAGATAATCGAAAAAAGTAATCAATGAAGCATAATGCATAAATATTACTTACAATCCTCTCAGCAACAGTAGCAGACTCTAGACTAATATATTGACCCTTTTTAATCCTCGCCGCCTTCCATTTTTCTTAGCGAGAAGGACGCTGAATCAGTGTAATATAGCCAG
The DNA here is from genome assembly GCF_004799145.2 of Neltuma alba. Classification (NCBI taxonomy): domain Eukaryota; kingdom Viridiplantae; phylum Streptophyta; class Magnoliopsida; order Fabales; family Fabaceae; genus Neltuma; species Neltuma alba. The sequence continues at coordinate 99,312 of NW_021633161.1, forward strand.
TAGGATCTGAAGCAGCAGCCATCTGTGCATTCTTTTTTTACTCCTCCATCATACTTCTTTCTAACCTACCATCCCCTGCACGAGACATGGCATGTGGATACATATTCTGCTCAGATATTTTCTTATTCTTCTTACTCAGTGCCTATGACAATAAAACAAATTCACCAAAATTAGTTTAGTTAAATAAAATATAAATTGATTAAAAACTAAGTTTGAAGAAACCAAACCTGAAATACAGGGTTTTCACGTTGCTTCACAAACCTCTCCCATGCCTCGTCACTAATAAAAGAGTATCGATCCTTAGGATGTTCACCCTTTCTTTTTCCATGAAGATAGTCTCTTGTAAGCATGAATTTAAAATCCTTCCACTGTTCATCGAGTTGCTTAAATAGACGATCTCTTATTTCCTCAGTTATAGGAATATCAAATGTCAGCTGCATGACAATACAATAGAGTTATAAGTAAATAAGTAATTATAATTGAAAACAAATAGAGAAAAGAATTCGTAATGTACCAAAATATCCTCCTAAATGGTTTGCTTCAAATCTTTGTCCACCATCCTCCAATTACGAATGTCAATCCTTCTCTTACTCCGTGCAAGATAATCCACATAACTAGTAAATTGAGTCCCTTCAAGACCTACAGCTTTCAAATCATCATCAAACACTACTCTAATCCTCATGGGCTATATGGACTCATTATGTAAAGTCAAATGCCTCATGTGGGTTGACCCATTACCCTTCCTCTTGGTAGTAAAGGAGCTGTCATCAGTAGAACCCTATTGACCAGATCTGTCCATTTCCTTTTCAAAGAACAACCAATAAATGTAAGAATAAAAAACATCAAGTAAAGTTAACATAAAACATCAAGTACATTTAACAAAAAACATCACATTATGAATAAATGCTAAATATGAAATGAATTTAATGAAAAACATCAAATAATTTATTTAAGCCTTACAATGATTATCTTCCCAAATTCTTTCATAATGATCATCTCTAACAACACAGTCATCATCTACTAAATCTAATTCAACTGTTTTAGGTCGAGTAACTGTGAAAGGCGGGGTTTCATCAAGATTAAACTTTGAGTCATTGTCATCTCCGCCAACTCCTTGCCTCTTACCTTGGAGTATGATAGAGAATTTATTCTTTGCTAAATTGGTAACATAAAACACTTGTTTTGCTTGACTTGCTAAAATAAATGGCTCATCTCCCTATCCAACGCTCTCAAGATCAACCGAAACAAATCCAAATTCTTCATCTACTTACACAGTATTATTATTAACCCATTTACATTTGAAGACGGGAACTTTAAACTTAGTATAGCTAACCTCCTATATCTCTTTTATTACTCCATAATAGGACATTGATGCCAACATTGGGTTTTTATCTTTTAAACTAGCAAAATGCATAGCTTCGGCTACTACTATCACCCCACTATTCTGCATGGTACTCTTATCGTCTCGGGTTTTTGTGTAAAATGAATAACAATTTATGTCATATCTGCCCCAACACAACCTCAAAACAAGGCCCTGTAGCTAGCCTCTGTATTGTCTTAGAATGATTGTTGTCCTTTAATACTTTTTGCTTGAACCACTCTGCAAATGACTTGTTATGCTCATTAGTTAGTTGCATGTCGTTCTTTCTTGGATTCAAGTTCTTCAACATATTCTTGTAAGCATTCAAGTAAGGTAAAACTTCATCTGTGTTATTTAAAATATATAGATATGCCTACATTACAGTTCTTTTAACATAGACCTCACTATGACACCCCGTGTTCCCTTACTTCTCCCCTGATTATGCAAAGACTGAGGAAGTCCAACTGCCTTTACCCTATCAAGATACGTGTTACGAAACACAACTGCCTCCTTAGCTATATATCTCTTAACAATTGAAGCCTCAGGCTGATAGGATTCTTAGAGTACCCTTTTAGGATTTTCATGTATCTTTCAAATGGGTATATCCACCTTAAACATACAGGATGACAAAGTCTTATCTCTCATACAAGGTGAGCTATCAAGTGGATTATAATGTCAAAAAATGATGGAGAAAAGTGCATTTCCAATTGGGAGAGGATCACATAACCTTCATTTTCTAATTCATCTAACTCAGCATGATCAATGACTTTGCTGCAAATGGCATTGAAAAACATACAAAGTCTTGTACTAGTGCTTCTCACATCGTTTTTTATAATGCCTCGAATACCAAGTAGAAGTAATTGTTGCGTCAACACATGACAATCATGAGACTTCATCCCCGTTATCTTCAAATCTTGCATTGAAACAAGTTTGCTCAAATTAGAAGAATAACCTTATGGCATCTTAATACTATTGACAAAACCACCAAAAATTGTTTTCTCTTCCTTTGATAATATGTGCGCAGCTGGATGTAAATAAGCTCTCTTACCCTCTCTTTCTTGTGGGTGGAGGAGTTTTCTTATTCCAATTTTGACTAAGTCCCGTCTTGTATTGATTCCATCCTTAGTCTTTCTACTTATATGTAAAAGTATGCCAATAAGGCTCTCGCACATATTCTTCTCCACACACATCACATCTAGACTATGTCTCACATCAAGACTTTACCAATATGGAAGATAAAAAAAGATAGATCTTTTTTTCCATAAATTCCTCTTACTGACAGTCTTCTTCTTCTTTTTACTGAAGAGCACATTAATTCCCTCTACCTGTTGATAAACTTCTTCTCCAGTTAATGGTATTGGGGCCATTTGATATTCTTATGAGCAGTTAAATGCCTTCTTCAACCTACGGTAAGGGTAGTGCCGACTGAGAAACCTTCTGTGACCAAGGTAGACCGTCTTTCTGCCATGTTTAAGCCGTATATAGTGGGTGCCTTCTTCATATATTGGACATGCTTTATGCCCCTTACCACTGTATCCTGACAAATTTCTATATGCCGAAAAGTCATTTATCGTGGTGAAGATTATGACACGTAAATTGAAGGTCTCTTGTTTATATACATCGAACACATCAACACCTTCCTCCCATAATTTCTTCAGATCCTTAATCAAAGGTTCCAAATACACATCGATATCGTTTCCTAGCTGTTTTGGCCCCGAGATCATCAAAGATAGCATGATATACTTTCTTTTCATATATAACCAAGAAGGCAAGTTGTAAATTACAAAAAGCACTGGCCAAGCACTATGTATGCTATTAAGATTACCATATGGATTAATTCCATCCGCACAAAAGCCCTAATTGAAGGTTTCTTGGCTCACTACTGAATTGAGGAAATTCTTGATCTATTGTTTTCCATTGGGGAGAACCTGTTGGGTAACGAAGCTTTCGATCACATATTTTCTCATTGGAATGTCATCTCAAGTTCTTTGCTTCTGTAGCAATAGCAAATAGACACTTAAATCGTGGTATTATTGGAAGATACCGCAAAACCTTTAAAGAAGGACCTTCAATCATCTCATTATAATCACTGTCTTTTTTAACTTTGTATCTTGAAGTCCTATATTTAGGGCACTTATTCAACCCTTCATACTCATCTCTAAACAATATACAGTTGTCAGACCTTACTATTTGATCCACTTAGGGTTTAATCAAAACCATTTTAGACCACATTGAATGGTCTTGGGCTCATAAATTCATGAAAAACGCTGATTTTTAGATTTTTACTGTTCATCAGGCAAAAATCCAGTTTTCTAGCCCAACTTCAAAAATTCATAACTTAATCTAGAAAAATTAAAATAGAGTCGTTCAAAATTCTATAAAAATCTCTTTGAATGATTTTTCAAGGAAAAGTAATCTTATGAACCAATTCCATTTGAAAAAGCGTTAGGTTTTTGTGAAATTCGCCTCTGTCCATTTGGTAAAAATGCTTTTTCCAGATTCTGAACCTTAACTTTGAAAAACCATTAAAAATTGTTTAGTTGTCCATTTTTGACGTTCTACCTATCAATTTGAAGCTCATGACCTCAATGCTAACCATACCAAATTTTGTGCAGAAATTCATTCAGTAACTAAATAAAATGTGGCTCTAAACTAACGTCCTGCTTAGGGATTACAGCACCAACCATTGATATTTATACATAACCAAATGTCCACGAATTTTTATGGTGTATCACCATAATTTAGCCTCCAATCTGCAGCTTGCTCTTGGAAGTTTTAGACCCTAAAATGTTACATTATATTTGGGGGATGAGATTTTAAGAAATCCCGGTAGCAAGATCAATCAACCAAAACATTAATATGCATCAATTACAAGCATTCCAACCTTTTGCTATTAATAGGGAACTACATTACCTCATATATGTAGCACTCTAACATGCAATAGCCAAGGCACATAAAGCAAGGAGTATAGCTACACAATCATCATCATCCTCATCATTTAGTTCAACCACATAATAGCACATGAAATTGCATAGCAATCAATGCAACATTCAACATTAAGGTCAATTAAATCTTACTACCTTAATCCAATGCTCTTTGATTTTCTTGTTCTTCTTTCTTGCTTCCACAAATGCCAAACCCTAACATGGCAATCCACAAAAATGGCAGCAAGAATCATCAACCATTCCACATAAGAATCAAAAACATAACTCAAGTAACTCCTAAACCCCTTAAAGCTTCTATCTTTGTTCTTGAATTTTTAGAGTTGGTTTCCATAAACCCTAAAAATTCCCTCTTGACCTTTTCCTACATGTTTTTTTCATGTAGATTCCTTCTTTTAGTTTCAGCTTGACCAAACCATTAGGGTTCCTTATCTAAAAATTTCAACTTTGATTCTATGGCTTCCAACACTTGTTCTTTAGGTTTACCCTACACCATTTTTCATTTTGAACACAATGGAAGCCTCAAAACTTTGAAAAACACATCCTAGGGTCCAGATCTTGCTTTGGCCAAAATGGATCTCAAGCAACACAACTAAGAAAACACTTCAAAATCAACCTGCAACCACTTGTACTCATTAGGATCTATCATACTTTGAAGTGTTCTAGCAAGATCTAACAACCAAACTCCCTCTCCTACATAAGAAGCATTTCAGCCAGCACTCAAAGAGGAAGAGAACCAGAAATTTTAACCATACAACTCAAGCAAACAAGGCAAGGAACAACTTAGAACTGAAAACTTACCTTGGATCTCACTTGTGTGCTCAAAGTTGATGCCTTTCTCTTGATTTCTCCCTTGAACTCTCACTTTTCCTCTCAAGCTCCCTCTTGGCCGAAATATGGATCACATTTAGGGGGAGGATGAGCTCATTCAATGCACACAAATATCCCACCAACCATCATTAATGTTATGCCAAGTGTCACAAGCCTACTTAGTCTTAATCCTCTCTCTTAATTAACTTAAATCATAATGTAATTAAATTCCAAAGTCAAGATCCTCTCTATTGGTAGCTTGACACTTGGAAAGCTTTAATTACCATCCATTAGAGGCTTGACAAGTGACAACTTGTGGGCCAAGTAAAGTGCCAGATTCTGATTAACACTTTATCGGTGCACTTTGACTCTGGGTTTAATTTCTTTTCTATAATTACAGTGCTCTGGCCTCTGTAATTATTTTCTATCAGATCCATAAATTATTCTCCTCATTTTTCTCTTCCCAAATTGCCCGCTTTGTCTCAAATTTAATTTCCCAATAATTAAATAAAAATGAAAACTATTTTCCTTCTCTTTAGTGATTTTTCCTCTTTCCAAAGAAATTGGAAAAAATCTTGGATACTTGAGGGTCTTCTTTTAATTTCATAATCTCTTATAATTCTTTGAGATATCATAGGAATTTTCTTGGGATTTTATCCTCCTTAAAATATTTATTTGAAATTTTCCAAATAAAGGACCTTAAACTAGCGATCCCTTAAATTCCTTTGTAATTTCTCTAAGGGCAATTTGGTCATAAAACAAATTTTTATAATCCCATATAATTCTCAAGGAATATTGTTCTTATTTTTTCTTAATTTTCTGAGACTCAAAAATATTTTTCCATAATTATTCTTGACCAATTTTCCTTAATTAGTCAAGCTTTTCATAATTGGCTTGGAAAATTATAATAATTATTTTCCACCACAATTTTTCTATTTCTCCTTGTCATTTTTGACCCTTAATTATTTAGGAATATTTCTTATTCCTAATTGTCATATTACTGGATGTAACAATAGTTATTAGGGTATGCATGTATCTTCTCATATTCCAAACTCATCAAAACCAAAAAAATTTTTGCTTCATACATTCGTTTTGGAAGTGAATTCCCTTTTGGAATAATATTACTCAATAGTTCAAACAATTCCGTGAAACTAGCATCGGTCTAACCATTTCTTGCCTTCAAGTTCATCAATTTCAACATGTTTGTCAACCTTGTGTAATCATCTTTACACACTGGGTATAAAGGCATCTCTGCATCACTGCACAAGGTTTCTCATGTGGCAAAGAATTGTGTAGAGGACTCAGACTTTATGTCACGAAACATATTTAAAATTCTATCATCAAAGTCTTCATTCACAACCTTCTCATTTTCAAACAGTGTAATATTCCTAATTTCTCCATACCATATCCAATTTGTATATCTCAAATTTATCCCATCACAGATAAAATGCTCTCTTATCTCAGGAATCCTCCGCTGACTATTGTTTAAGCATTTGATACAAGCATAATAGTACAATCCATCTTTTTTACTAGGGGCATTTCTCTAAGCAAACTCAAGAAACCTTTCAACTTCATCCTCATATTCTTTGCTAATTCTCTTAGCTTTCATCCAACTACGATCCATTGTTTTACATAGTCAATGAGCATAGTTATCAAGCTTAATTCTAACTCCTTAATTCAAATATTAAAATAAATAAAATAATTAAGTGTTAGTCAATAAATTAAAATTGACTAACAATTAATTACAAATCAAAGGGAATGTCTTTTTTTTTTAAAAAAAATCGACAGAATTTTCCCTTAAATATATAACAAAGGGGAAATTAGAGTGAAGGACCAAGAAAAAGTTATATTTATTATAAAGAATCTTAAAAATTGTAATTATTTAAAAGGACTATAAATAAAAAATTAAATATACAAACACCAAATTAGAAACAAAAAGCACTCAAAATTCTTAGTCAAAAATAAAATTTTGTTCAACCACTAAGATGAGGACAAATTCTTTATCTCTATTTTTTTTCTCAACCCTTATTGTCTTATTAATTATATTATAATAAAAAAATCAAATATGTTATTGCTTTTAAAAATTAGATTAAGTAATTTCTAAAAAAATTGTTATATATAGTGAATGAGCAAAAATGTTGATAAAAATATATAATCAAACAAACATACATAAGTTTTGTAAAATAGTTAAACAAAAATTATTTTTATTATTTTAATCAAAATTAAAACAATTCGATATTTCAACATGCATAAAGTTTTACAAAAATATTAAATTAATTTAATATAATTTCTTTTCAAACACTTGCTTCTAATTTAAAGTCATAAAAAAATAAAAATAGATTTGTATATAAAATTTAGCTTTTTGTAAAAATAAATTAAAACACATACTTAAAGAAGTAAATTTTTGTAAAATATTATTCTCTTTAGGTCCTCCATTCTAATTTTTTTTTATAAAAAATTCCAAATTATTTAAAAAATAAACAAATCAATCAATCAACCAAACCAACTTAACAATGTAATAAACAAAGACAAGATAAATTTGAAAAAATATAACAAATAAAATAAAAATAAAAATGCAATCCCAAACCAATTCAATGAATAAAGATTCTTAAAAATAAAACTTCTGAATTCAAAATGGGAACACAAATGATATCCATTTATAATGAAATTTTAAACAACACTTTATCATCAATCAAAGTTCATAACGAAAAAAAAAATTCACAAAACACTGAACAGGTTATTTATTACTAAATTCTCAAGTCTATTACATAAAAAACACCAAAAATTCAAAATAAATATAAAAAAATTATTAAAAAATCAAAAACTTCAAAACTAAGTAACTTTAAAACATTTAAACATGTTTCTAATGCTGTATATAGGAATGAATTGAGGTTTTCTCACATCAAATGCCACTAATCAACACCCCAAGCACATAAAAAACGCAAAATCAATAATGTAAGACAACCAAAATGTAAAACTAACCAACCCATTTGAAATACAACAGATTTTTATAGTCAAAACATCCAAGAAACTAAGAAAAATTGAAAAGAATGAAAGAAAAGGATACTCACTTGGTAGAGATGATTCAAATGTGAGAAGATGGGCGTTGAAATAGTAGTGGATGGTAGCAAGCAACCACAAGCGAAATGGAGGAGTTTAAACGGTGGGAAAGAGGGGGGAATGGCCAGTAACGGCAGTTCGGTGGTGGTGGTGGGACAGAGGGGGACAACAATGCACTAATATGAAACTGTGAAAATGATGAAAAGTGAACCCTATTGTGGTATATTTTAAAACTTTCCACAACAGTTTTCTTAATAACTGCCGTGGAAAGTTAGCAATCATGCAACTTATTTACAAAAATACCACTGCTTTTTTTTCATGGCGTTTTTCGTCTTAACTGCCATTGTTTTGTGTCGTTAAATATTTTTTTTTCTAGTAGTGATAGTGAAAACTACATCAAAAACCATAAACATACCTTGTTTTAGAGCTTAGTCTTATATGGGATCACTTAGTCTCTCTCTTCCCTTCTTCTTTCTATCTCTAGAATTCATTTTGCAAGAGTTTTCCCATAGTTTCAAAGAGTCTTGGATGAAATAAGGGGAGGGAAGGGGGTATATATAGAGTTTGTGAACAAATTCTAGCCATTGATCTTGAAATTACAAGATTAAATCTTGGCCATTCATTTTTTTCTCTTTGTCTTATGGTGACAAGTGTCCTTATGACATCATGCTTACCTCATCGTGTTTACATCATCAAACCACATGTCTTTAATCTAACTATACACGTGTCGTGCATCCGACCGTACATGTTACACCTTACTTCTAGGATACCTTAGGGTCCAATTAGAATCACTTTTGACCATTTTGGATGGTCTTAATCATTTTGGACGTTGATTTTCGTAAAATCATTGTTCATTTGGTAAGTTCCAGATTTTCTGTCTAATTTTAAAAATTCCTAACTAATTCTAGAAAAATTGAAATTAAGTGGTTCAAAATTCTATGAAAAGCTCTTTAAATGCTCTTTTAAGGAAAAAATAATCTCGTGAGCCAATTCCTTTTGAGCCAGTGCCAGAATGTTTGGAAAGTTACCACTGCTACTTTGGTAAAAACCCTTTTTCCAGATTTCAATCCTTGACTTTGACAAATTGCCATAAATTGTACCGATGTCCAATTTTAACATGCTATCTATTGATTTGAAGCTCAGGATATGAAATATAAGCATGCCAAATTTTGTGATTAAATTCATCCGATAACGTGCTCAAAACGCACCTCCAAGTTATAGTCTACTTAAGGTTACAACAACCAAGCAAGTATACTTATACATAACCAAAATGTAATTGTTTCCTATGGTTCATCACCACATTTACCCTTGAATTTATAGCTCCTTCTTAGATGACTTAGCCCCTAGAATGTTATATTACATTTGGAAGGAATGAGACTTCAAAGAAATTCCAGTAGTAAGATTAATAACTATAACAGCAAGCATGCATCATCATTATGTATATCAACAAGAGCTACTATTGGAGAACTAATTCTATTATAATTAGGCAATCTCAAACATTTAAAAACCAAGGAAATAAAATGCAAGGAGTAGTCACATCATAATCATCATAGTTCACCTATATAATAGCAAGCATCCATGTAATAATAAATAATGCAATGTCAACATTAGTAGTTAATTAGATCTTACTACTTTGCTCTAAAAGCTCTTTGATTCTTTGCTCTTCTTCCTTTCCTCCACAAATGTCATACCCTAAACATCACATTACACACAAGGGGTAGCCACATTACCAATCAAATCATGCAAAAATCAATGGCAAAACATAAGTAACTCCTTATCCCTTTTTTCTTTGAGTTTGGAGCTTTGTTTTCCTTAACCCTAAAAATTCTTTCTTAGGTCAAACCTACGTGATTTTTTATATAGAATCCAAATATGGACTTGGATTTATAAAAAGAAATTTCCTTCCCCAAGAACCCTAGTTAGCCGAATAGGGGGCTTAAGTTTCCAAAAATACAACTTTAATTTAAATACTTCCAATGTTTGTTCTTTAGGTTTATCCTACACCATTTTTTATTTTAAACATAATGGAAGCATCAAAACTTTGAAATCTCATCCTAGGTTATAGCTTTCCCCGTGGCTGAACAGTCCGCCCTATGAACCAACCATGAAATCTTCCAAACAACCACTTAAAACTACTTGAAACAACTTTGAATCAAATTGTTCTAACAGGGTTTAGCATTAAAACTTCCTCCCCTAAACCTTATTCATTTTGGCCAGCCATAAACAAGAGGGATAAATAGATTTTTCAACTATCAAACTCAAGGAAGCAAAGCAAGAACTACAATGAAACAACTTACTAACCTTGAATTTTAACTTGGTGGATCAAAGTAGCTTGCTTTTCTCTTGGTCACATTTCAAGAATCAAACTTGCAAGAGGTCCCCTATAGTTGGCTAAAAATGTGTCTTGAAATGGGGAGGCGAGTGTCCTATTTGATACCAAAATATCCCAACTATCAACATTAATGATATGCTAGGTGTCATTACCCTAAGCCATCTTGAAACCTCTCTTTTAATTAACTTAATTCCAAATAAAATTAATTTCAAAAGTCAAGATCCTCTCCACTTGAGGCTTGACACTTATCAACTTTAAACCCTCTCCATTAGTAGCTTGACAAGTGGCAACTTGTGGGCCAGTTAAAGTGCAAGACTCTTTATCAGTGCACTTTTGCTCCATGTTTAGTTCTTTTTCTATAATTATAGTATCTTGACCTCTGTAATTAATTTCTATTAGATCCATAATCCATTCTTCCTATTTTTCTGTTTCCAAAATGTCCTCTTTTGCTAAAATCCCAATTTCCTACTAATTATAAAAAGAACAACCATTTTCCTTTTCATAAGGATTTTTCTACTTGTCATAAGAATTAGGGAATATCTTGAACATTTATGGGGCTATTTTTAATCCCATAATCCCTTATAATTTCTTGGGATATCATGTAAATTTTCTTGAAATTTTATTTTCCTTCCAAGTATTTATTTGGAATTTTCCAAAATAAAATGCAATATTGGCCTAATTCCCCTTTAAATTCCTTTGTAATTTCTCTAGGAATAATTTGGACATAAAACCACTTATACCCTATCATATAATTTTTAAGGCACATTATTCTTATTTTTCTTAATTTTTTGAGGCTTGAAAATATTTTTTCATAATTATTTTTGACCAATTTTTCTGATTAGTCAATATTTAATAATTACTGAAAATTCAATAATTATTGGTCTCCATTATAATTTCAAATTTTTGAGCCTAGAATATTATCCAGGACCTTTTATCTACCTTCCATAATTATTTACTAAATTTTGAGAATTTCTAACATATTTTTTCAAATTTTCATATTTCTTTCACTATTCTAGCCCTTAATGTCTGGGAATTTCCTTACTCTTAATTATGAAATTTCTAGATGTGAAAGTACCGTACAAGTGTTTTTCATCCAATTGTACAAATAATCCCTTACATGTCCCTTCATCATTTTGGCATTAAGATAAGGAGAAAATTAATATAAAATTCATGCAAAATACAACCCTTAGGCATTCCTCCACCTATCTTGCCATTCTGCAACGTATCAGGTATTTTTCATATCCAAACTCACTTGAGACCATTAAGACATGTTTTGACACTATTTTCTCACCTCAAATAAGTCCTCATAGTATTATATAACATGTCTAAAGAGGAAGTGATGCTTTTCCTTTGTTCTTGCATTAAAACAATTAATAATATTTATTTCAGAGTGAACTTAACCGAATTCTTTCTACCGATCCATGACTCCAAGAATCTATCTCTAGATACCAATACTATTTATTTATCAAGGGAAATTTTTCTAATTTTTTGTAAGTCAAAAGTCAACCTCTAGATAGTTTACTTTGACTTTCCCCAGATAATGTATAAATAGGCTTTAAATTCTATTAAAACTAACCTCTTTGCTTTTTGAGTACGAAACTATTTTTAAAACCTGTGATAATTTTCAAGTATTTTTTCCCATTTTTTTCTAATTATCTAAGGCCTCCCTGTATTTTAAATAATTCAATTTTTGCTAATATTCAAAATTAGTCGAAACCTTGGGAATTCCACAAATTCCTTCTAGGGGCATTTTTGTCAATTTTAGCCTCATACGGGCCTCTGGACCACATTCCTATTTTTCTGAAATTTTTCTAAAGTATTCAAGCCTACTTTCCATCATTGTCCTTTTTTGACCTAAAACTTTTTAAATTTGCATTTTAGGTCCTTGCTCAGGTTTAGTCTCAACAATCCTTGTACTGAGATTCCTAGTACAATCTTTGGCCCTTAATTACCTCAAATCCTTATACTGGGCCCCCAAACTTCACATATAGCCTTAATATGCCATTTCCCATTCTTTGGGATTTTCTAAGATTTTCAGGCATAATTTCCATTTTTTCCCTCACCTGCTTGAAATTTTGCAAAATTACAATTTTACCCTGGTTCGACTTAACCCCATAATTCACCTCATTAAGGTCTCTAGCATAACTTTTAGCCTACACTCATCTTTATTTCTCATTCTCAAGCCTTGAGACTTTGCTGGAGTCTCTATCTTTCCCTTTCTTCAGCCCAGAAAACTTTCGCTTTGCAATTTAGTGCTTGAAAATTCTTCTATCCTTTTAGGAAACTTTCAGGACTCCTGTCATGAGAGGTCTGGTAGCCTACCAATTTTAGGCCAATTCTGGTACTTCTGGACCTAAAATTTGGGATGTGATATTCTCTTAGTCCCACAAAATCTTTACTTCACAATTTAGTCCCTAAGACTCCTTTTATCCTCTCAAGGAATTTCCGGGACTTCTACTTAAAGGGATTCGGTAGCCTGCTCATTTTAGGCTATATCTTGCACTCTTAGACCCAAAATTTGAGATGTTACAAGAAGTCCTAGCCCCTTTCACCAAAGCTAGATCCTTGTTCTCTTCCTCTTGAGGTTTAAAGCTTCCTTTGATAGTTACCAAATCCTATCATTCATAAAAAAGGGGCATTTTAAATACCAATTCATATGTTCATAATCAGCTCCCTAAATACCCATAATCGTTTAACTTGAAATTTAGGGTTTTGTTACCACCTTTCTCAAAATTATTTCTACATGCCATCCTTATATAAATTTACAAATAGAATTCGTTTTTGAACTTATATTTATCAAAATGCAATTCCTCCCTATCAAACTCACCTAGGCTAAAATATTAAGGTTAGGGTTCAAAAATTTTATCTTCAAATTTAATGCTTCCAATGACTTCCTCTTAATGTGATCTTGCATAATTTTTTCTTTTAAACTCATTAGAAGCATCCAATTAATATAAATCAAACTCTAGCTCAAAAAACCCCGCTTGGTCAAAATTTATACATAAGTTGGACAACATGAAATTCTTCCATTTCACATGTAATAACACACGATTCTCATCCTTCTCTACCTCTTAATCATTAAACTAACTTTAAACCATCCTTAACTTGTTTTATGTACATTTGGCCAGCATCAAGGCTTAGGTTTTCTAGCTCCTAGACTTATTAAAACCATAGATAAGCTCAATAACACAACCAACAACATAAAACAACAAGTTAGAACCAATTCTTACTTAGATTTGATGTGTGTTTTGCTTGGTGACTCCTCCTTTCCTTTTCCTTCTTCTTTCCCTATTGGCTCTCAAATTTTACTCTCTCCTTCTCTCCTTTAGTTAGCTGAAAATTCTTAAGAAAATGGGAGGGAAGATGTATTTATAATACTCCAAAATTTAGCTATTTTGGATTGTGGTTTCAAGCCCAAACTTTGTCCTCAAACTTGGTAGAAATTACATGGGTGAGATGTCATCATCTTAGCTTCTACAAATATCTCTTAACCCTATTGAAATGTAATTTGAATTCTATAACCAAATTGCAAACTCTTTTAAAATCTAAAATATTATTTTATTCCATTTTCCATCACACGCTTCTCTTGGAAGAATTTCCAAGAATAATCATCCAATAGGTGGCACCAAAATAGGAAGGAAGAAGGAAAGGAAATGAATTTTCTTAATCTCTAAATTACTAAACTAAGTCATATAACAAAATCATACCGTATCGGGTCAATTTTTCATATTCTAGCATTTGAGTAACTTAGATGATTGTCCCATCAATTTTATCTTGTAGTCTAAAAATATCTCTAAACATAAATGCATTTGCACGCACTACTTAAAAAGGGTATATTTTTGTCTGTCCTAGAGGTCCTTTTTCGTCTATTTAAAGGGGGACGTGGACAAAAAAGACGTAGATAGAAGTTAAATATTTGTCTATTACAAACAGATGAATATGTGAGGCACATATTCATCTATTCCTATTATGTGCCTCATATATTCATCTGTTCTTGCAAAATAGATGAATATGTGTCCCGCATATCCGTCTATCTTGTCAAAACAAACGAATATAGTTTTTTTTTTAAATCATTTATTTAGTAGCCTTTCAATTGCCCATTTTCATTTATTTGAATCCTAAAATTCAGATAGAAACAAAACAAAGTACAATAAGATTTCAACCATAATAACAATAATTTAGCAGAGCCAGATCCATTTCATACAAAAAGAATCCATAATCCTAATAACATCCTAACTTATCCAACCATGTTTCAACAATCAAAATAACCCTACACATGACACAAGAAACTTCAATACCATAAAATCTTCCTAACATATCTAACCCTTTTAACCTCATGTATCATTTTGAGAATAAAACTGTTAAAGAAATTGTCTTGCCAAATGATTTGAATAGCGTCAATCTCTTTATCAGTGTAGGAGTTGTCATCACAAAAAATCTGTAAGTTTATAAATAAGAAGATTGAATTCATCAAGATAAGAGAATTAAAGAAAAGCAACAATTCAGTAGGAAAAAGCAAATAATCATAATTAAACAAATTATTACCATCTCAAAATTTTTAATACATTCAAACTCAATAATTTCATACATGAAATAGATAATATAATATCCACACTTCGTACTTCCCAGTTGCAGATGACATTGTAAAATCAAAGTGAATAGGAAAGATGAATATGTATATATGAAGTAATTGTTGATTACATTAAAGAATTTAAATTGAAAATACTTACTTTCAATTTGTGCCAAACAATCTTGCCATTTTTTCCTTCACGCTTCCCACCCTATATATGATATGTCTTTAAAGACCTACGACCAAATAGAAATGACCAGACATTAGAACAACTTAATGAAGTAGAAAAACTAAATATATGAAGACAAAGCTTATGTGTTGAAGACACATTTCATTTCACCACTTGAGGGACTACCTAATAAACTAAACCAGTAAATGACATTATCTATGGGCCAAGCAACACACAATGACCAATGTTGGTTGAAATATAAAAAGATATGATACGAGTAAAAATTCTTTAAAAATTTCTTTGACTAAAATATAAAATTTTTCCTAAATAAATAAAACATGTTTGCTTCAATTTAAACTCACCAATATATTTAATCTGACTATTATTGCTTCTAGCTCAAATTCATATAGCTCATACACGTAGAAATTTCATCAAACACCAAAAGTACAACAATAAAATCTTTAAAACCAATCTTTCTTCATAATTCATGGCTATAATAAGTTAAAGAGAAACAAATAAACCACTAGCCAGCTATCTAAATTGCAACAATAAAATCATAAAACCCAAATCCATTGCTTATACATAGAGGCATTTCATCAAACATCTAAATTACAATAAAATCACAAAGCTCCTCATTCTAACAGGTTCAATAGCAGCAACAAAAGCTATATGCCATCAATCCTTCAACCCAGTAACGATATCTAGCTACTAACTTATGAAGTAAAGAACGAAAATGAAGCTGAAAATGAGACACACAAGACATACAGTGAGCTACAGACATGAAGAAAGAACACCCATGACGAGGCCCCACAGCTAGAACACCCACAATGAGCTGATCTGGAAAGAGAGAAGTGAAGAAAACATGAGTAAAAAGGGAGAAAACGAGGGGGAAAATGGTGAGAGCAAGCTGAAGGGAAGAAAACACGGGCAAGAAAGGAGAAAGAGAAGGAGAAAACAGTAAGAGAGCAAGCTGGAAGCAAACTAATGTGAAATGGGGGGAGCATCAAAAAATCTTTTTAATGAGGGCCCTATACTCGTCTATTGGGCCATAACAGATGAGTATAGGGCCCTATACACGTTCGGTTAAGTGGCCAGACAAGTATATGACTTGAGCAGACAAGTATATGGGCCATATACTCATCTGGTCAAGTGACTAGAGGAGTATAAGAGCATTCCACTCGTCTAGTCCAATAGACCAAAGGAGTATAAGGCCCTATACTCATTTATTTTGGTCCAACAGACAAGTATTAGGACCTATACTTGGCTGTTTTTTGTAAGTAGATGAATATATCACCCTTTTCTCCTTTGTTTTCAATTTCAAATAAAAATAGGGGGATGAAAATGGACCTTTTTGTAGTAGTAATGGCATCATAATGGAGTTTGGTTCCTATTACTTCTTACCTTTTCCATCTGTATTGGAACTTGGTTGGTTGATTTCTTTTCTTTCTTTTCTTTTTTAAACAAGACCAATTATCATGCTAATAAATTTTTAGATATTTATTTTATAAGCGACATGAATTTGTTGTAGCTAGTTAAGGACATGAATTTTCTATAGCTAGTTATTCACTACTAGGGTGGCAAATCCAACACACCATTTAGCCAACCTGTTAGTAAATGAGTCTTTCTAGCTCATAATGCAAGCTTGCAACCCACATTTATTTTTTAATTTTATTAATTATTATATGTTATATCCTATCTAACAAATTTTTAAAAAAATGCCTTTATTATTTATTTAGTGCTTTCAATCAAATATTTCAAGAAAAAACAAAAATTTCATTATATTTTTTCCATATTGTATAAAAAAATTTTAAAAATGTAAATAAATCTTTTTGGCCCTCTAAGCTAGCCTTTTTAGCTTGCACTACATAGAATCAACTTGTCACAGGCCAACTCTCAACTCTTGGGTTAATCTGCATTACTACCCTTATTCATTGTAAATATTTTGGTTGATTTTTTTATATGAAATTATTATTATTATTTTGTTAAAGCCATTACCTTTTGTATATGAAGATTTGCAACCATGTGCTAATTAGCCATAGGCCACCAAAGGTTGTAGTCTATAGAAATAGAATCATATCATTGGAGACGCAGTTGAGTTAAAGTTGTGGAAGCCAACTAAACTGAATAGGAGAGGCCCCCTATTGACCCACTTATCCTTTTTAGATGACTTAATACTTTTTAGGGGAAGCTTCGAATTCTCAAGGTTTTGTGAAGCTTCAGGCTATAGTATGAACATATCAAAAACTAAATTTTGCTTCTCTAAAAATGTTCATTTCTTTAGAGCTTTTGAACTAATATAGAAAGTAGGATTAACAAGTGATTTAGGAAAGTACCTACGAATCCTGTTGTTTAATAAAAGGGATTCTTATGTTATGTTTGCTCCCATTTTGGAAAAGGTGCAAAAATGGTTATCAGGATGGAAAAGGAAACATCTTAATTTAGCAGGCCATGCTACTTTAATCAAAGTTGTAATATCAACACTTTCCTATTATCACATGCAAACTATCCTTCTCACGAAAAGTATCATCAACGAGCTAGAATAGAGGAGTACAGGTTTTCTATGGGGCCAATAAGAGGATATTTAGAAACAACATCTTTTAGCTTGGGATCAAGTTATACAGAGAAAAAAAGAATGGTGGACAAGGCATATGTAACCCCAGGAAGCAAAATGAAGCCTTCATGATGAAGTTATGTTAAGGAATCTTATGCAATAAGGAAGATCTATGGGTCAAATTCCTTAAGAATGAATATAAATATGGTTCTATGGTGGTCATGAAATAGAATTCCTCACTCACATGGAAAGGTATATGTGTTGTATGGGATTGTTTTAGAAGATGTGTTGGAAAGAAGATTAAAAATAGACTTTCTACCTCTTTCTAGTTTGATAATTAGTCTAAAGTGAATAGGCCTTTGAATGATATTATTCATGGTTATGAAGAATGTATAGACAAAGATAAAAGAGTAGTGGATTATGCTAGGCCTATTGAGAGGAATTAGAGAGATATGGTTCCCTTAAAATACTATTGAGTGTATTCTTAGTGCACATCCACCTCGTAAGGAGAGAGGTGGATAAATTCTATTGGAAGCCATCCATTTATGACTCTTCTTCTATAAATATGTAGGCACCTTACATCAAGGCAATAGTATCTAGAAGATTCTTTGGAGATGGTTAATCCCAATAAAGCCTATATCTTTTATATGGTTGCCTTGTCATGATCAAATACACACTACGTAGCTCATATAGAGGAGAGGACTAGGGATGTCTATCAATTGTCCCTTTAGATATGAGCATGAGAAAAACTCCATGCATCTTCTCAAGGATTTCTTCATTGCAATTGAATACTGGAAATTAGTAGGAGCTCATGAAAAATGGAATACCTTCATGAACCATCAAGGCCAAGAGTGGATAAAATGGGACCTAACTCATGAAATGGGCATAATCACACAAAGAAAGTTAGATGGAGTGTATTATTTGGGTATATTTGTTGGACATATGGATATCTTGTTGTAGCAAGGCCTTTGATAGGGATGTTTTACTAGATCATCTCAATACAAATAAGAGCCTCCTTAGAGCATGTCTTGATCAAGACCTTGCTTGAAATTGCACTTTTAATTGGTTATAGCCTAACAATGAAACTGATACATACCAAGATGATGCAGATATAACCATGCTGGAGGTGAATAGATCTATCTTAAATTATGGCAGGAATGGTTGTGATAGATCTATCCCCTAGGATATATGGCTTTAGTTGTAAACTTTCTACTATTTCTCTAGCTTTGCTGAAACTTATTGCCTATATCCAGGGTCTAAATCTTTGTTGATTTAGAGATTTTACAAAAATTTGGTTGTATTCTGATTGTATTGAACCAATTAATCTTAGTAATAAAGGGTGTGATAGCAACCACCATTTTAGGGATTTAGTTGACGAGACTAGGTTGTTAATTCATAGGGATTAGCAGGTTAGTTTTGTCCATATAAATAGGGAACAATTAAGCTTAGCTAATCATCTTGCTAAACAATCATATGGGATTATTAGGAGCTTTTGCATCTTTGATCATCGTCCACCTCTTAATAGTGAGGCAAATTTTAATGAGGGATAGCTAGATTTTCTTCATGTTTTGTATTTTGTTGTTAAAGTTAAGATATTAGTTTTTTGTTTAAAAAAAAAAAAAGAATCTCCATATCTAACTTGCCATCTAGTGTGTTGAAAGATGAGAGGTTTAATGATTCCAAAATTCTTTTCTAAAATCAAGAAGCATTGTAAGGCTTTTTCAACTTACAACCTGAAGAAGTGTCCAAATATTTTATCCTCATAGTATTGGCAAGAAGAGAGTGAGGTTCAACTGAGAAAATCTTCTAAATTTATTTAGCAAAAAGAGTTAGATTCATATGATATGTAGATCTAATGCCTCAACCACCCTTATTTAGAGAGGTGAGGATTAATTCTTTTTTCCACCAAATGTATTCTTTACTTTTGATCATCATAACCTAAGAAGAAATTGACAAGCTTAGCATCAATGACATTGCAAACCTTTTTAGGAAGCTTTGTGCATGAGATTATATGCATGTTAGAGGCAGAAACGACATATTTTATGAGAGTCAATCTTGACGCTTGTGAGAAGACCTTGGATTTTCAAGAAGCAGTTCTCCTATATACAGCCTCTATCACTTGCCTATAGATTGGAAATTTGTCCTGTCTAAAATCAATTGATGTACAAGGTATTTCCCAAAACACTCAAAGAAGCCAAAATTAAATTTCCTACTTAATTTATTGTTAAGATGCTTAGGAACATTTAGAGAGATAAGGATAGAAGATTTATCTCTATTAATTTCTTGTCCAAACCAAGAGCAAAAAATGTTAAGGACCTTGGCCACTTCATTAATGCTAGATTTACTGACTTCAAAGAAAATAGTAAAATCATCAGCATATAGCAAAAGATAGGAAAAGCATATCCTTACATATTTTGATGCCATAAAGAGCACCTTGTGTTTCATAATGAAGGGTCGAGTATGAAAGAATGTTAGTGAGGTGAGAGCCAATCTCTTTATCTAATATCATTATAAGGAAAAATTGGTTGGGTA
This sequence comes from Neltuma alba, assembly GCF_004799145.2. Classification (NCBI taxonomy): domain Eukaryota; kingdom Viridiplantae; phylum Streptophyta; class Magnoliopsida; order Fabales; family Fabaceae; genus Neltuma; species Neltuma alba. The sequence goes on from NW_021633161.1 coordinate 119,638, forward strand.
AGCTTGCCATTAAACATAATGTTATATGAGACAGTAGGGGCACATTGCATAAGAAGTTGAATCCATTTTGGAGACCATGCATTCTAATCAAAATGGCTTCGAGGAATGTCCAAGAAAGCCTATTCGAGAGAACTATTTTTTGGTAAATCAAAAAATATTATTATGTTCAATCAAAGACCAATTTTTTTGATAGAAGGAGGCATGAATTCTATTCGGTTCAAGAGAACTATTTTTTAGTAAATCAAAAAATGCCTTTCTGATTTTACCATTCATCAAATCTGACATGAGAAAATTCCCCTCATTTTTCATTAGTTTCATGGACAAATTTTTTTGCGATCCTTGTAGAATAAGAAGGCCATGTTAGTGGCAGTCTCACCCAAGAGGGGGTGAATTGGGTGAGATATAAAAATTTTGCAAAATTAAAATAATGAACTAACGTAGAAAAGTGGACATAGAATTTATACTGGTTCGATCTCAACCATTTGACCTACATCCAGTCCTCAGAATACCTCTAAGTATTCCACTATGTTACAAGATTGATCGGGCTCTTAGTGCCGTAGTACAGTAATTGATACTCTCAATCACTCTCCCTTACTACCTGTAAGGTTACAATCCCACTTAAGAGTCCACACTCTTAAGTTTCACACAGAACGTGATTAATAATGATGGATACAACCTCTCTTACAGAGTGAATAAATGATAATCACTGAAGCTCGGTGTATGAAAGAATAGAGTATTGAATGTAACAGTAAATGATCAACAAGGGTAGCTCACGTATTCAATCTGTTCATTTAATGCTTCTTCGCGTCTTTTATAGTTAAGGTAGTTTAGTAACTGTTAGACGGAAGAGCTTCTAGCCGTTGAGAGTCCGGTTGCGTGTTTTCCCAGTTGCAACAGTTTTCGCCATGAATGCTTCTGACAAGGTAGGTTACATGCTACTTAGATAATTGTTGGAGAGCCGTTGGGTTTTTCTTCGTAATCTGCAATAATACATTAATTCAATAAGTTTTTTTTGCAGAGTAAGATCAAAAGCAGAACTGAACAAATGATAAAATGTTTATTCATAGTTTACAAGTAGAATCAATTAGTTGTTAAATATGCTGAGCAATAACTGAACGTGCTTGATCGAAGTAATGATCGATTACTGGCTGATCGATCAAGTTATCGATTATTCAGAGTAAGAGCTTTTGAAACAGATAACTAAGTTTATCGATCAAGTGATGGATTAATGATTTATCGATCAAGTGTTCGATAAAATGAAACAGTGACTTTATACTAATATGCAGAGAAAAAGAAGAAGAAGGTTGCTTTTGATTTTAAATCTCTTTAAATAGAGAAATAAGACAAACATGAAGGCTGAGAAAAGCTTGAATGAAATAGATGATAAATTTTGAGAAACATCGTGACTAGTTGAAGTTTAGACTGAAATCGCTCCATGATCGAACAAGTGATCGAACACTTGTTAATTGATCAGGTTATCGATAAACAAAGTGTTATAGAACAGAATTTAAAGCAATAATTTTTGAACACATTATCGATAAATAGATGATGGATAACCTTGTCAATAAACAATAAGCAAAAGTATATTAAGTGAAAACACAAGCTATGTAGGTTAATTGAATAGGTGATCAATTAATGAATGATCGATCAAGTGATCGATAAAGAGGTTTAATCCTGTAAAGTCAAAGAACTGATTTATCGATCACATTATGTGAAAAACAAGTTAGACATGTAAGTGCGATGATCGATCATATTATCTATAATCTAATTACCGATCTGGTGATCGAAGAACCATGATTTAAGAGCGATGTACCGATGATCGATCATATGATCGATAATTTGCTGATCGATCAGGTGATCGATAATCTGTTGAAATAAGTACATGCAGAGAGTGTTATGAAGCAATGTTCAATCATATTATCAATAAATGACTGATCGATAAATGGTAACTAAGGCAAAACATAGAATGAGTAGAGTGCATTACCATTTATCTGTCTTCTCATCGATAATCTGTTTATCGATCATGTTATCGATAAATGCCTATCAGATTTATATCCCTTTATCTAATTGATGTTTGATCATCTTGATTATCGATCAAGTGATCGATAATTTACTCCAGACTTTTATACAAAACTAAGTTAACAATGATCGATCAATTTATCGATCAACACATTATCTAACAAGTTATCGATCAAAGTTTTTGCTAAGTTACTTGATTGTACAGAGATATTATCTATCAGCTTATCGACAAGTCCTTGATCGATCAGATGATCAATCAATATACTAAAACACAAATTTCTTACTTTGTTATCATCAAAACCTTAATCCTAATAGGCCATTGCTAGAAGGGGTGGCATAAAAAATCAAGTGAAAATGAGACCAAGTCATGTCAAGGGATCAGCCTGATACTCTATCCTTAGAAAGAATTGTAAATTACAACTCTATTTATGATCTTCTAAGATTAGTAAGATGTCACATTTAGTAATATGGCATTTAGGAATAGGGATGTTTCTAAATAATTAAGGGTCAAAAATGACAAGGAGAAATAGAAGAATTTTGGTGAAAACCAAGCCAATTATGAAAAGTTTGACTAATTAAAGAAAATTGGTCAAGAATAATTATGAAAAAATATTTCTAAGTCTCAGAAAATTAAGAAAAAATAAGGATGATATCCTTTGAGAGTTATATGGGATTATAAAATTGGATTTATGACCAAATTACCCTTAGAGAAATTACAAAGGAATTTAAGGGTGATTTAAGCTAGTTTAAGGCCTTTTATTGGAAAATTCCAAATAAATAATTGCAAGGAGAATAAAATCCCAAAAAAATTTTATGATATCCCAAGGAATTATAAGAGATTATGGAATTAAAAGAAGACCCTCAAGTATCCAAGATTTTTCACAATTCCTTTGAAAAGTGGAAAAATCACTAAAGAGAAGGAAAATAGTTTTCCTTTTTATTTAATTATTGGGAAATCAAGTTTGAGACAAAGATGGAAATTTAGGAAGATAAAAATGAGGAAAATAATTTATGGATATGACGAAAAATAATTACAGAAGCCAGAGCACTGTAATTATAGAAAAGAAATCAAACTCGGAGTAAAAGTGCACCGATAAAGTGAAGACTAGAGTCTTGCACTTTACTTGACCCACAAGTTGCCACTTGTCAAGCCTCTAATGGATGGTAATTAAAACTTTCCAAGTGTTAAGCATTAAGTGGAGAGGATCTTGACTTTGAAATTTAATTACATTATGATTTACTTAATTAAGAAAGAAATTTCAATACTAAGTAGAAAGGTGACACTTGGCAACTCATTTATGATGGTGGTTGGGATATTTTGGTGCATTAATTGAGCTCTTCCTCCCCCTAAATCAGATGTTAGTTTCGGCTAAGAGAAAACCAAGAGGGAAAAGAGAGAGTTCAAGGAGAAATTAAGAGAAAAGGCACCAACTTTCATCATCCAATTACGATCCAAGGTTAGTTTTTGGTTCTAAGTTGCTCCTTGCATTGTTTGCTTGAGTTGTATGGTTAGAATTTCTAGTTCTCCCCTTTTTCTTGAGCTGGCCAAAATGTTTATTGAGTAGGGAAGAAAGTTTGGTTGTTAAATCTTGCTAGAACACTTCAAAGCATGATAGATCCTAGTGGTTATAAGTGGTTGTAGGTTGATTTTGGAGTGTTTTCTTTGTTATGTTGCATGTGGACCATTAAGGCCAAAGCAAGAGCTGAACCTTAGGATTTGTTTTTCAAATTTTTGAGGCTTCCATTGTGTCCAAAATGGATAATGGTGTAGGATAAACCTAAAAAACAACTGTTGGAAGCCATAAAATCAAAGTTGCAATTTTTAGACTTTGAACTCTAATGGTTCGGTCAAATCAAAACTAAAAGAAGGAATTTTATTTTGTTAAATCCAAGTAGATATTTGGAATCTAGATGAAAAATCATGTAGGAATGAGTCAAGAGGGAACTTTTAGGGTTAAGGAAATAAACTCTAAAATTTAAAGAACAAAGGTGGAAGCTTTAAGGGACAAAGGTTGTCATTGAGTTATGTTGTTGATTTTTATGTGGAATGGTTGATGACTCCTACTGCCCTTTTTTGTGGATTTCTATGTTAGGGTTTGGCATTTGTAGAAGCAAGAAAGAAGAACAAGAAAATCAAAGAGCATTGGATCAAGGTAGTAAGATTTAATTAACCTTAATGTTGAGTGTTGCATTGATTGCTATGCAATTTCATGTGCTATTATGTGGTTGAGCTAAATGATGATGATGATGATGATGATGATGATGATGATGATAATGATTGTGTAGCTATACTCCTTGCTTTATGTATCTTGGCTATTGCATGTTAGAGTGCTACATGTATGAGGTAAAGTAGTTTCCTATTAATAGCAAAAGGTTGGAATGCTTGTAATTGATGCATGTTGATGTTTTGGTTGATCAATCTTGCTACTGGGATTTCATTGAAATCTCATCCCCATATGTAACCTGATAATTTAGGGACTAAATCATCAAAAGGGAGGCTGCAAATCCAAGGATAAATAAGGTGAGGAACCATGAGGAAACATTTATATTTGGTTATGTATAAGCATGTATAGTTGGAGCTGTAATCCCTAAGCAGGATGCCAAATTAGAGCCATGTTTTATTAAGTTACCGAATGAATTTCTTCACAAAATTTGATATGCTTAAATTTGACGTCATGAGCTTCAAATCAGTAGGAAGCATGTTAAAAATGTCCAACTACAAGATTTTTATTGATTTTTCAAAGTTAAGGTTCTGAATCTGGAAAAAAGATTTTTGCCAAATGGAGAGAGGTAACTTTCACAAAAATCTGACACTTTTACAAATAGAAATAGTTCACAAGATTATTTTTTCTTGAAAGAACATTCAAATATCTTTTTATAGAATTTTGAACCACTCAATTTTGATTTTTCTAGATTAAGTTATGAGTTTTTGAAGTTGAGTCAGAAAACTGGATTTTATCCGATGAATAATAAAAATCCGAGAGGGCCTTCCTTATAACTAAGGCAAAATTTTAGCATAGTTGACATAGAAACCGATGTTAAAAACTCGTTTTACATCAAACACAAGATAACCAGTATTAATTTTAAATGTTACATCGATCTTGACAACACCCTATGTGAAGACTCCTAAAAAATAACTAGTTACTAGTTTTTCTTTTTCTTTAAACTAGGTATGTTTTCTACCTCAGTTTTAGGGTTCATTGTTATTAATAGAGAAGAGAAAAATGCGTTAAAAGAATAAACACAAGAGTAGATCATCACAAAATATCATATATGATTATATATAATTAGCGGGGGGTGTAGAGGCTGCCTTTACAACACATTTAATAAAAAGACTATATTTTTACAATAAAAAAACTAATAGCCAGAGAAGAAGGAGGCTTCTTTATGAGACAGTGAGCAAGAGGCAACTGAGGGGTTGTCCATGTCATCATAATCGATGTGCCTGTTATTAGCTAGGAGATTAACCTTATTATTGAGGGTAAATAAGTGAAACACTAAGTGACGAAGACCGCGATCAATCATTGCTACTCTTGTAAGTAGGTGGTCGAAGGGAGGCAGGGGTGAGGGTGGTGAGGGGGAAAGGGAATGATAGAGGACATGTAGGGATAGTTTTCTACCATTTCACTATTATGGAGCTGCTGATGATAGTAGATAAAGAAGATGGAGAAGAAAAGGGACAGTTGGCTTCTGACCTTAAATAGACAATGACAGGATATTGTGACCGTTTGAGTGCAAATTACTTTAGAGAAATGAAAAGGCAAGAGATAGGCCGATATAAAGATTAGCAACACCATTTGTTTACAATTATCGATGTCATTTAAGTATGTTTCCACCAATTTCAATGTAAAAAATAATAATGACACCGGATGTAATAATAATCGATATAAAAATTGTATCATTATTGATGAAAATGCCACTGTTTCATTTATTAAATTGTTGGTGCAATAACCAGGGTATATTAGGTGGTGTAAAAGGGCATTTTCTAGTAGTATAGGTAATGCTTATGGTGATTATACATGTTAATGAGTTTCTATCAAAAAGTAATTTCAATTCACATGATTGATGAAGGCATTTTAGGTAAGACAATATTTATTTACTAGAAATAAATAACTTAACTAGTTTTCTTAATATCCATACATTAATTATTTAGCTTCTATATTAAGGATTTAGGTACATTTAGAACCTAATCCTCAGTTGTGCTTTTAATTTCACAAAACACAAAGTTGATTTCAAGTTAATCTTACAGATGTTGGGATCATTTGGCTTACTTTGATAAAAAAGTATATTCACCATCCATTTTAATTCAATTATAAATTGATCAAAGCTAAAATATTATCTGTACAAATGTTTTTTTTTTTTTTTGCCATCATTATTTGTACAAATTTATAACATAAAAGTATATCAACTACTAAATAAACATTATGTTTGGCTCAATAGAAGGGAGGGGTAGAGGTGGGTGGGATTTCAATGTTGTAACACTAGTACCCTTAACCAACCTATATATTTAGCTTTTAATCAAATAAGCAACTTGTAAGGTTTAAAAACTCTGTCTTGAACTACACAAGGCTCAAACCACTCTTACCTAACATATATTATCTAGAAGTTTATTCTCAATATTAAAACCAAATTATTTTGTAGTAAATAATCTTAATGTGATGACAAGTAAATATCATGTGCCCAAGGAGCACAACATCCCACAATAAGATGTTATTGTTAACATGGAAGCTTAGTATTCTAATTTCACAGCATCCAAATGAGATAAATTTTGATAAGAAAATTCTAAGTTAAAACAAGGGTTAAGGATAAAAACACCTATCAAAATATACCAAAAATTTACCTAACATCATAAATTTTTTTAGGCTTAAATCTACCAATCCAATTTTTTTTTTTTTTAAAAAAAGCTGAATAATGCTAGCATTGTTAAAATGCACGAACATCTGATGCTATTGTAGTAAGACCCATGATTTTTTTAATGAAAGTATCAAAACACCCCCCATTAAAACAAAAAAAGTTAGAGGTTTTAATATCCATGAATTTATACTAAAAGTTCACCAAACACTATATAATTTGTAATAAAAGTACAAAAATACTCTAAATCTTGAAGGGTTATTGCATTAAAGTGTGTTAGAAATTATTAATTATAATAAATTTTTATAATTAAAATAACTTGTGCAAAAAAGTTTAAGCTTGAATTTTTGGAGTAGACATTATGGTATCTTTTGAAAGTAAGTTGTTTGTCTCAATAGGATGTGGAGCTGTGTGTTTATTTTCAAGTCTATGTTATCAAATTTAATAGTTAACATAAAATTTCATTTGTGTTTATGTTCAATTCTTTGAGAGAATTTAAAGCCACTTTGGGTAGTGGAACCCATAATATGTTTGATAAACGTACTAAAGTAACCCCCCAATCAAAAGAAGAAGAAGAAATATCATCTCCCTTCAACCTTTTGATGGTCTTCTCAATTCATCTCCCTTCCAAGAAAAAAGCCTTCCATCTTACGAGACGAATTTAGATTCTTTATTTCGATGAAACTTTCGAGCATTCTCGTCTAATTTTTTTTATATTTAACTATAATTTTTTTAAATTGAATTAAAAATCTGAAATATCAAATGAATACTAATCAATGGATTAAAATGTAAATATTTATTTTGTTGACTTTATTTTTTTGGAATTAAAACATTTTGGAATAAGTAATAATGGTGTTAAAATATAAAAAACAATCCATTAAAAAATAGTTAAATTATTGTGAATAATATTTATGCTATTAAAATAGTTTCCGCCATAACAATGAATATAATAACTATAACAATTGGTTGTTTTATAAAAAATGAAAAAAAATGGCTGAAAATTTTATTAAAAGCCATTATTAATCTTTTTTAGTTATAAACATTAGGGATATAAAATTTATTATAATTAATAATATCTAAAGCTCTCTAATGGAATAGTCCTCGAAATTGAGTATTTTGGTACTTTCATTAAAAATTATATGGTGTTTAGTAAACTTTTGGCATCAGTTTATGGGTATTTTTTATCATTAAATTTTTTTTGTTTTAATTAGGAATATTTTGGTACTTTGATAAAAAAGTATCCTGGGTTCCCCTACAAAAGTGACAGACTTCTATGCATTTTTATGGTGTTGGCGTTGTTGGGCTCTTTTTAAACTTGAATTAGTAGATTTGAGCTCAAAGAAAATTTATGGTGTTGGATGAATTTTCAGTATATTTTTATGGATTTTTTTAACACTTAACTTTTAAAAAAGGTAAACTCAAATGATAATGAAATAGAAAATATAAAAAATTACAATGAGACGATAAAAAATTAATTTGTCACGAACACAAGAAAGCAACACATAGAAATACCAAGTATCAATGGTTCCTTAATCAGTCTAAGAAAGCAACATGTTGATAAAAGAATTATATTCCTCTAATCCTTCATGTAAAACCTAATTAACTTAAGGATATTAGTTAAATTAGTTAATATGATTTTTTTTTCTAAAACACCCTAATCATCTTTTTTAATTCCTTTCTTCTTTCTTCTACTTGATTATTGCTCAAGAAATGTCAATATGGTTAACTTGAAAAGAATTAATAAAAATTTGAAATATGTCTTACATATAAGACCAATATGAAATTTCAAATTAAATCATATATTAATGACTGGAAGAGTATATATCATCTAAATGAAGGAGGTTTCCAATGGTTCCTTAATTAATCTAAGAAAGCAAGATGCTGATATTATATCATCCAAATGAAGAGGTTTTCAATGGATCCTTTTCCAACATCCATTACTTACAGTACTGCAGTTGAAATAAGGAATCAAGATGAAGAAAATCTCATAATTAAAATATACGCAAAGGAAAGGGAGGGAGAGATACTTTTTGGAGGAGACCAAAAAAAGTAGCTTTCGAGAAGACGAAAGTCTGATAATAGGGGAGACAGTAGAAATAGCTTCAAAGAAGGCCTGGGAAAGAGAGAAGGTTTATGGCAGCTGAAATATATGTGGTCATATATATTTATTCAAGCTAATTATTTCTTGGCACAAATTTATCATAACGTGCCAGAGTCATGGATGCTACAGAGTCATGAATTTGTATTTAATTAATAAGCTTTAACTATACTTGAAATTAAATGAGTAAAATGAAAGCATAATTCACAATATTTCAAGTCACTTCTCTTCTGATAACTTTCATGATAGTTGGCAAAAAAAAAAAAACAGAGATAAATTTCACAATAAAAATGATATTCAAGAAATTATACTAATTAAGTAGTATGAATTAACAATGGATGGCGAAATTGTTCTAGATTGGCTTCGTAACTGTATATTTAGTTTACCAACTCTACAATGACAAAGGAATAAATAAGATTTTCTTGGAAAATAAATCAAGATAAAAGATTGCATAGAATAATGACTCCCTAAAAATTATTTTATTTCGATGAATGAAGGAATATATGGCCAAACTGTCAAACTAAAGGAACATATTGCAAGTTTCGAGGCCATTGACGCTGGAAAATAATAACAACTTATATGCATAATATATATGATTTAAACTATGCACAACTATGCACACATAATTGAGGCATTTTTATCAAAAAGCTATAAATAGTAAAATATTTTACCTATATCCTCTGTGGTGGAAATTATGTACCAAAATATTACACTGAAAATCATTCACACCAAGAACGATTTCAATTTTACAAAGAAATTATTCCTATCAAAAACAATTTGACTTTTACTTTAATTTCTTTCCCTATCACATCACTCTCTCACCCTGACAATTATATTTTTTAATGAAAAAAGTGAAATCTTTCATGTTAAGAATAATTTCACTTTTTCTCCCACTTTCCCAATCTAATAACAGCACGAGAATTGTTTACAAGTTACTTATTTAGCTCCTATATTAAGGACGACAGATAGTAACATTTTTCTATCATTTTTGCAAGAACAAATTGAATTATTATCTGAAAATTTCAGGCAATGTATAGCTAACACACACAAATTTTGTACCAAAAAAAAATTTAATATTAATTTAAGGTTAATACAATCTTTGGTTCCTCAAATTTGCTTTTATTTTTATTTTGGTCCATTAAGTTTCAAATTATAGTTTTTGATCTTTCAAGAAACAAAATGGTCTAAGTCTTTATTAAATTATAGGGACCAATGCTTTAGATGGAAAGAAATTTGAGTGATCAAGATCTATGGTTTAAAACTTGAGGGACCAAAATCAAAATGAAAACAAACATGAGAGACAAAGAATATATGAACCCATTAATTATAATATCTCTTATCCTTAATATAAGACCTAGTCAACTAATTTTAGAAAATTAATGAAGTTAAAAAATTTATTTAATTATAACATATGTTACATGATCTCTCTAAGATACTCATATATGTGATTAGATTATGTATCAAGTCAAATACTCAAAGTTAAGGATATTACATTATTTAATAGGATTAGGACCAAATTATTTTTCTGCCCATTTACAATATGGTGTAATTGTGCTGTATTATAATTATCATTTTTTATTGCCTTTCCCTCCATATAATTATATCTATATATATATATATATATATATAAGAATTGCTGCTATCATTTCTACAAGATCAAGTTCAATTACTAGAAAAATTAAGTGCAATGTATAGTTAACAAGAATTGAATATGGATTCATAAGGGATTGGAGTGAGAAAAAGAAAAACAATTTTTGATTCTCTACTGTAGATGCAATTTTTTATTATAGTTCACAAATTTTGACTGATCCTAAAATCCATTTTCTTCCAAAATTGAGGAAATGAGAGAAAAAGTGAAATCTTTCTTGATATGAACAATTTCACTTTTTGTATTAAAAAAATAAAATTGTCAGAATGATTAACTAATACGATGGAAAGAGATATTAAATTGAAAGAAAAATTGTTCTTAGCAGGAATGATTTTTTTTTTTTTGTAAAATTGAAATCGTTATTGAGGTGAATGATTTTCAGTCTAGCATTTTGGTAAATAATTTTCACCATGTAGTATTTAGGTAAAACAAAATTTTACTATTTACAGGGTTTTGATAAAAATACCTATAACTAATCTATCATAACGTGACAATACTCCATATGGACCTTTGATATTGTTGGCGAAAACAATGGACCTTTCTATATTATAAAACTCATTACGTCACGGTGTTTGACACAAAACTCATTGCATAAATATCTGCATTAATAATCAAGACATTCATATGAGACACAAATGAGCACTATAAACTTTGTTGAATCCATGTAAATTTATGTCCTATAGTTGAAATTATGTTAAAGTAAAAATGAATATATTTTAAATCTAAGAAAAATAGCCATCTCATTGTACGCCACATCTCGACATAGATTGAACTTAAATATGAATTTCGAGAGGAGAAGTGGCAAGAGAAAACAAAAGGAGCAAAAAGAAAACACCTTATCTCTTGTGAGTCTAGTATTTACTACATAAGTTAAAATATTGCTGAGAGATTAGCGTTTTGAAGTAATTATATGAGGTAAGTATGTGAGATAAATTTTGTGATACATAATGATGTAATAGAATATATATCCATAATTATACTATTGTCTAAATTAGGGAACATTAACAATCCAATATATATTAACAGTATAATTTATTATAATTCAATCATTTTAACTGTCAAGATATTTAACTATTATAAATTTTAATTAATAACATAAGTCAATCATTTTAACTGTCAAGATATTTAACTATTATAAATTTTAATTAATAACATAAGTCATGTGTTTGTATATTAAAGACCTGTTTATTTGAAAACTCAACATTTATCATACACATATACACATTTCATACTTAAATAATTAAAAATTAATGTGTAATTTTAACAATTAAGTTTCACACGAAAAACGTCTAGTACTAATAAATTTTGAAAGGCATGGAATTAGACACAATCTTTTAAAGATAGACCAATTTCACCACTATTATAAATATAGTTTCATATTTATTCCTATATGTATACGGTTTGTTCAGGACTTTAGTTATTGTTTAATTGTTCACTTACTCTCTTGGGCCTTAGGCCTTTTAGGCCCATTTTGCGGTGTATAAATGGTTCAAGGCTGGAACCATTCACTTTGTACATTGAATTTCACAAATGGAATAATATAGAGTATTATTCATAATTGCGTTGCACTGTGCTTATCATGGTATCAAAAGCCTAGGTTGCTATGAATCCAAAAATGTACTGAAAGGCCCAAAGATCATAGGCCCAAGAAACCTATTAGGGTTTCCAAGATTCGAGGTAAATCATTCGAACAAAGAGCATATCTTCACAACCCTCTTCTCTAGTCAAGCGACGCTTATCGAAGGATGTCGCTTAATCTGATTCCATGGCAGACGGCAAGAACACTGATGAATCATTAGTCACTAGCCTTAGTTTCAACCATCCGCTATATCTACATCCCTCTGACACACAAGGATCCATGATAATTCAGCAGATCCTCACTGGCGATGAAAATTATACCGTATGAAGTCAGGCCATGTGTATCGCACTGAAGGGCAAGCAGAAACTTGGCTTTGTTGATGGATCACGCACTAAAGATTAGCAAGAAAATCACCTCCATGACCAATAGGAGCGATGCAATACTGTTTTGTCTTGGATATTGAATTCTATCTTAAAGGAGTTGGCTAACAGGATGGTTTATTTCCAAAATACACATGAAGTTTGGATGGATTTAAAGGAGAGGTTAGATAAGGTAACTGGATCTCGTATCTTTAGTCTGCACCAAGAAATTAGTTTGCTGAAACAAGAAACCCTCACCATGTCAAGATATTACACATGGTTAAAGCAATTAAAGGAAGAACAAGTGGCACTGGTTGCAATACCTTCTTGCATGTGCCATACCTCTAAGGTATATGCCTAATTGATTCAGCAACAGATGTTGTTACAATTCCTTATGGAATTAAATGACTCTTTTTGTCAAGCCAGGAGTCAAATTCTTCTTATGACTCCCCTTTCCTCTGTAAACTAGGCTTATGTGATGGTGCTTGAAGATGAGGCTCAAAAGAATATTGCAAATACCGGCAAAAGTCAGCCAATAGAAGGAATTGCAATGACCAGAAGAGGGAGAGGTTGTGGCATAGAAAGAGGGAGAGGAGCAACATCAGTGGAGTGTACACACTGCCATAAGAAAGGGCATAAAAAGGAAAATTGTTTTCAATTAGTGGGATATACAGCTTATTTCAAAGGGAATAGGAATAAAGGAAGTCAAGAGGCAGGCACTAATCAGTCAAGTGCAGATTCTGGGCAAGATGCAGAGACATTAACTCATACTACCAACATTGCCTCTCCAAGTTTCACATTGAAGCAATATGAGAAGCTGCTCGAGTTGCTAAAAAGGAACTCGAAGACCACAGTTCATGCCTTAACCGGTACAGGTTTGACCAGTTCTATGCTACATAAAATAATCATTGGTTATAGATTCTGAGGCATGTTGGAAATTGTGCCCTAGGGGCCAATCATTCTGTTTTGAACATTATTAATTTATGAATTTATTAATTAAGTTATCATATTATTTGCATGTTTACTGTGATGACTATCCTTGGATAACTCATGGTTTATCCTAAATGTCCCTGGTCGGTCATCTATATGGGAGCAAAGATGAAATAAGACCAGTATGACTTTAAAGATATATAGAGATATAAATTAAAGTCATAGGCACATGTAAGAGTACAAGGTGTTGGACCGACCCGCTATGAGAGAGCTGCATGGGTTAAGTCATAAGCTTCTCTCATATACAAACCACGTCATTATGCCCTTTGACCTGAGATCATCATGGATTCCTACATGAGAAACGCTTAGCTTTGACCTAGTCAAAAGTCACTTTTGACCGAGTGATCATAAAGACTATGTTCAGGCTTAGTGGTTTTTCATGCGGAGGAATGTGAATGGTCAAGATGGAATTTGTCCCTCACATTCGTAGAGAGACATTACTGGGCCCCTCGATGAGTGAGTCTGAGAAATGTATGGCCATACTATAATGGAAAGGTAGTTCCGTTTCTATACTCAGACTACTCAGGGATTGAGAAAGTAACGGTCATGAATAGGAGGATGACGTTCTCCATGCCTCATCCATGACCAAAATGTCGTGTGATAAAAGGGACGTGATATGGTTGTATGAAAGGTTGTATCGTTCAATGATCCTCATATGTTTTGGGTAGTCGTGATGTCTTGCTAGAGACTGCTTACGACTTGTGAGTCATTATAGTTAATGGCCCACTGCCAACTTCATATGGGCCTACAGGGTCGCACACAAAATAGCCCAACACGAGTTATGATGTCCAGATTCATTGAATCTAAGATATGTCCAGATTCAATGAATAAATAGGGTGGACGTGTATATATATATATATTCATATATATATATAAATATAAGAGATATTAATTTATAAGGATAAATTAAATATATAAATTCCGTCATCTCTTTATTAAATAAATAAGTGAATTAAATCTGTGAGACGGATTTAATTTAAACCATATTTATTTAATTGTTCTCTTATCTGATTAGGCAATATTTAATATTGTATTAATTTCGGAATTAATTTAGAGTTAATTTCGAAATTAAATATTATTCATTAAACCTATAGCATCCTATATATTTGATATGAGGAGCTAGGGTTTTAGCGTGAGAGCACCAACAGATAAGAGACGGCCTAAGAGAGGAGAGAGGATGGATTTCGAAAACCCTAGACGGACATAGGCGCTAGCACGCCGTTCGAGCTTGAGGGCTACTCGTATGGATACCGGTAGAGGAAGCCGACCGGAGTTGTCAACTTCGAACGACAAAGGAGGTGAGCAGAAGCATCCTAAATGGCTGAATCATCGAGTCGCCAGGAAATCGAACACCAAAGGTAATGTTTCTTACTACCTGACTTAAACGCGATCGGTAGATCCGGGAAGGGGTTGAAAGTTTTTAAAATTTCGAGTTATTTTTCCGCTGCGCGTCGTCTTTCAATTCCCTTCAAGGCAACCACACATATAGTAGGAGATTTAAGCCTTCTAAACAACATTAAAATATACACAGGACCTATTAAAAATATTAAAATACCTAATGGGGAAAGGGTACCTGTAACTCATCAAGGTAAAGTTAAATTTCCAAATAAGATTCATATAGAAGTTCTTTATGCCCCTGAACTAAAATTCAACAAAATTTCTGCTTCTTGTTTAACCAAAGGAAGCACACTGTATGGCTGCATTTTTTCCTAATTATTGTATCATATAGGGCCTACAGGGTGGCAAAATGATGGGGAATAGTAAATTTGTTGATCCACTATATCTGTTGAGAACTACTAGACAATATGAAATTTTGAATTCTATTGGAAGTAGTGATAAGTGTAACATCCAAACTTTTAGGCCTAGAAGTACCAGAAATAGCCTAAATTGGATAGGCTAGACTCCTTTTGAGCAAAAGTCCCAAAGATGAGAAAGGAAGTCAAAGCAGTTTCAGGGACTAAACTGCAAAGTAAAAGTTTACAGGGGCTAAAGTGTAATCAAAGTTAGAGGCTCCAGTAAAGTCTCAAAAGCCCAGAGAGAGAGAGAAGAGGCTAGATACAGACCAAGGGTTAAGTTAGAAACCTCAAAGAGAGGATTATATGAAGTTAAGTCCAAGCAGGGACTAAACCGTAAATTCAGAAAGTTATGACCAGCAGGGATAAAAATGGAAGAGTATACAAAGAATCCCAAGAAAATCTTAGAAAATAAGAAATAATATTCTAAGGATCTTCTGTGAAGATAAAAGACAAAAGTATCCCTGAGGTAGCTTAAATGGAATTTATAAGGTTATGGCCAGTAAAAAGTATATTGTTTGAGGTAATTATTTAAAATAGCAAGAGACCTCAAAAATGTATAAAAAAATGAGGTTAAATAGTTGAAAGGTTGTAGTAATTTATAAAATTAGTCCCGCAACCAAAAGGCCAGTGGAGTGGCTTTAATAAATAAAAAGCCAGTTATGCCGATAAAAGGGTATTTTAGTAAATGAATTTTTATGCAAGGCTTAAAGGAAGTGTTATGGCCTAAAAAAATTCATAGATACTCTCTAGAATTAAAGAGAATTTATGGAGCAGACAGAAGAATTTTTTGAGCTCCGGAAGGCCATAAAGAAAGCCGAAGAAACGTGGGCCAAGTAAATTCGAAGGAAACTTATGAAACAAGTTTGATCTAATGACTAAGATCTAATCTCCCTTCTCCTCCACCACATTCTTGACACTTGGCACCTTCTAGAAGAATGAGGTAAGCATGATGTAAGAAAGTGATGCAATGATGATGTAAAAGTCCACTTGAACTTCCAAGATTGCCCTTACTCCTTCTTCTAGCTATCAAGGGCATTTTGGTCCATTCAAGCCAAATTTTTGGCTATAAATAGACCCTCCCTCCTTCACATTTTTGGCCAAGCTGAAGAACACTAGGGGAAACTCTTGCAATTTTGATTCTTGAAGCTTAAATCAAGAGGAAGA
The DNA here is from genome assembly GCF_004799145.2 of Neltuma alba. Taxonomy (NCBI): domain Eukaryota; kingdom Viridiplantae; phylum Streptophyta; class Magnoliopsida; order Fabales; family Fabaceae; genus Neltuma; species Neltuma alba. The sequence continues at coordinate 136,142 of NW_021633161.1, forward strand.
CACCTACTTTGATCACCTAAGTTTAGATCTAAGGTTAGTGAGTTGTTTCCTCTTGTTTCTTGCTTTGAATCTTTGGTTTTTATGGTTGAAAAGTTTGGTTTCCCTTAGGGCAAGGTGCTGGCCGAAATTAATAAGAGTTAAGGGAGGATGATTTTGATGTTAAACTTGGTTAGAACACATTGATTAAAAGTTGTTTCAAGTGGATCTATGTGGAAATTAGAAGAATTATGTGATGATTTGATGCCTGTTTCGAATAAGTTACTCTTTGTATCTAATTCTGAAATTTGGCATGCTTAAATTAAACTATGTAAGCTTTAAATCCATGGTTAGAACACTTCATTTGGATATGTGTACAATTTATGGTGATTTTTCAAAATTAGAATTTGAAATTTGGAAACAGTGTTGAACTTTTGGAAGAGTGTCGAGTTCCGTACAATTCCAGTACTGTTTAGCATAGAATTGGTTTCTAAAACTATTTTTTCTTTAAAGTTAACTTAAGGATATTTCAGTGGGACTTGGAATCACTCAATTTTGATTTTTCTAGAATTAATGATGAATTTTCAAAGTTGAGTAAAAACTCTGGAGTTTCTGCGTGAACAGTACCCGCAAACCAAAATTTCCAAATTTGATCTTCTTGAATCTAAGGCCATCTAAAGTGGTCCTAATTGACAAGAAATAGATCTTAAGAATGGGAAATGATGAGATTTATGTTAGAAAAGTTAAAAAGGAAACCCTAAAAGCAAGAGAAAGGGATTGAGGTTTAAGAGATCTAGTTTTGAACTTTATGTAATCTAGAGGTCCTAATGGATTGTATCATCAATGTGACTATGTTTAAGACCCTTGGAACATCCAAGAGGATGTTTGGTGATATTAACCGAATACCCACATGGTTGGAAAGTCAAGGGGGTCAAAGGAAAAGTAAGAGGAAAGCTTGAGGTGCAAGGTAGTGAACTTACCTATTGTCATTGCTTGATGTTATATGCTTGTGTGTTGCCGTGTACATGTTACTGAATGTTATTGTGACATGTTTTAGCTACTGTAATTGCTATACATGATGAGTAGATTATGTCTCCATAGCCATGCATCAAGAAGTTAGCTTTGAGCATGCTAATATGTCACTAATTAACAAGAGAATAAACAAGTTACGTGTAGTGCATTAGCATCCATCTAGCATGATTAATATGGTATTGTTTGCTACTGAGATTCCCCCGAATCTCACCCCTCCCTAACCAACCATTTAGGTCAATCATCAATGAGCATTATTGGCATGAGAAGCAAGGAGAAGAAAGCGGACAAGTATTGACGTTAATGATTAAGATTATGTTCAATGTATAATTCTCCTATGTTGTAAATTTATGTTATGAATGCCATCAATTCAATGTGTGTGTTTATAATGTTTATGGCATGAATAAAAGTGCATGAGTATAAATGGGAAAGAGTAATCCCATGTTGTGCATGTCAAAGAAATTAAAAGAATTAATGCAAAAGTTAGTTAAGGGATAAAACGTAGGTCCTGCAGCAGTTAGCTTTGGGCTTCAGTTTGACCTATCAAACGAATGAGTTAAGCCACGAGTTTTGGAAGACTCATAGTACATATCCCAAGCTTTAAAATGAGAGGTAAATCACCTCTTTTGGATGTGTAAACAAGGAGATATGAATTTCCAAAGTTTAGGCACAGAATCTGAAAGTTTCAATTTTACGAAATGAACAGTAATATTTATTGATTAAACTGTACGAATTGGACAAAAATAAGTCCAATTGGATATTTTTCCCTTAAAGAGCATTGAAATAGCTTTTCGTAGAATTTTGGAACACCTCCATATGATTTTTGTAGAATTAGTTATGATTTTTCAAAGTTGAACATGTAATCTGAAATTTACACAGTGAACAGTAATTTTGGAAAAGTAACATCCTAAAGGAGATTTTGAGCTCAAGACCATCCAATGTGATCAAAAAGGATTCTAAATAGATTCTAAGATATTATATAAGCAAGGTGTGACAATAAGTCTGAGGATCATACTGACATCTGGCTCTTTCAGAATAGACTAGGACATGCTTCTCTTTTTGTGTTGAAACATTTAAATCTTGTAAAGGATAAGAATGTTACAATGAGCAAAGTTTGTGATATTTGTATCCAAGCGAAGCAGACTAAGCTTGCTTTTTCTCTTAGTTGTATCAAAACAAGTAGTTGTTTTCAACTGCTTTATATGGATGTTTGGGGTCCTTACAAAACCCTGCTTATGCTGGACATCAGTATTTCCTAACTATTATTGATGACTACTCTAGAGCTACTTGGATTTTCTTGATGATATCAAAAAAATAGAAACTTTTACACATATTAAGAACTTTATAGCTTACATTTCGAATCAGTTCTCTGTTAGGGTAAAAAGAGTGAGAAGTGACAATTGTAAAGCTTCTTCTATAATAACGTTATAAACTCGTTATAAAACCACTATTATGGTGGAAAAGGAAAACCGTAGACAATCTACCATAGTAGAAAAGAATTTCGCATACATTTGAAACTAACATTGAAATCTGTGAGCCAAAACCCAAACAAAACTATTTCAAGCAACCAAATCATTCATTAACATCTACTGGGCCTCTAAGCCTCCAGCCCGGGTAACAAAAGATATCATACATAAATCTATCCACTTGTTTTTCAACAACATAAACCCAAGTATCATAAAACATTAGAAGTGGCCTTTGGCCAACCAAAATAAGGAGATAAAACTTCATTCCTCTAGTCTACAATAAGACCAAACAATCAAAATATTTCCAAAAGACCCTATATATGGCATTATACAACTAGCCATACATATATAAAAGCTAGAGGCATTACAGCTAACTAAGCTTAAGCCTCCGCGTCCCTTCCTGATAATGTATGCCTAGAACCTTCACCTGGAAACATAGCAAACCACAGAGTGAGACAAAAGTCCCAGTAACCAACCTTTTCCAATTTAGAGTGCAAACTAGTAAGTACTCATGAGGTGTCGAGTGGGGGCAGTTACATATAAAACTATAAGTAATAGCCACAAAGAATCATGCAAGTATAATAATGCAACCCATCAACATATCCCTTACTTTGAGAGATTTCAAAGAGCCAAACCTAACCTATCCCTCACTATGGGAGACGTAAGGAGCCAACCATCATGCATTAATGGAGGCCTTACCATGTGGTAGTATCAACCAAGTCTCTCATCATTTCCCAGCACATGAATCATGCTCAAGTATTTACCAATGAATAAATTCACATTTCACAAGTAGCTTCAACAAGTGGCATATCTTTCAAAAAAAAAACTCCCAATACATTAATATTATATTACCCCACAAGACAATTTCTCTTTTCATATACAAAGTACATTTAGAACACCATTTATCACTCGGAACACAAAACATAAATCCATTCATAGTACCATAACAGCCTGTATAAAGGATTGAAAAGTGGTTACCTCTCACCTAAGCAAGGAATAACGAAACACCAACGATGCCCCGTGCACCAACAAATACTCACAACAGGTTTACACAAGCACACAAACACACAACCACCATGTATTAGCTTTCAAACTAATAAAATAGTCAATACAACACTTAGGGACTCAAAATTCCTAGCCTCAACCAAAACTCTACCCAACTCACAAGGGCCAAACCATCACAATAACACTCCAAAAACCATATGAGATCATTATCACTTTAATTCCCCTTTCAAAACATCCATTGAATTCAGAAACTCAAAGTCTCACTCTAGAAATTCATCACCTAAACACCCAATTAGAACAATTAAAGTCCTATTAACATTCTAAACCGATTAAACATCCAATTTAACCCTCCTTAACATAACCCAATTCACAAAACTCAGTTTCAACAACTACATTATCATCCTCAATCATAAACCTCCATTTTCACAAACCCCAAATTCCCAAAACTTCAAAATCTCCAAATCCAGGAAAACTAAACCGATTAAATACTTAGACTAACCCATAGCAATCATTTAAACTTAAAACAATCGGTCAAAAACATCAATTCCATCATAAACTAGAAAGCCCTAGGGTTCCTCTACAAAATCCTCAAAAATTACAAGAAAAAGAGTAGATTAGATGTTAGAATCACTTACTTGAGGTAATGGATCCTTAGAAACACCTTCCCTAAGCCAAAACACTAAAACCCTAGTAGAGCACCACTTCCCTCCTTCAGATTTTTTATTTTTTGCACATCAGACCCTTCCTCCGGATTTAAAGACGCGACCTTTTCGTCGCGAAGAACACAAACCTTTGTTGCAACTAACTAATCCTGAGAGTGATTTTCTAACCCAAAAACCCAAATTTGTCGCGATGATAACTTTTTCCTAAGAGGAACTCTCGTTCACCTAAGCACCTTTCATCGTCGCATCCCCCTTAACTTCACCGTGATGAAATCCTATTCCCGAAAGGAAACTCTCCCAATACTCTTCGGTTTGCCGCGGCAAACAAATCTTGAGAGGGATTTGTTCACCTGCTCCTCCAACTCACTTTGATCCCAAACCAGACACCAAAATCAAAGCTTAACACCAATTATACTCAAACATCAGGGTTAAAGGGCTATTAAAACTCAAAATAAGACTCAAGACGTTACAACTGTAACGTCCTGAATTTTATCGGGTTTTAATAGCCTCTTTTTGGTTCATTTTGAGGATAGATTAGTGATTTAACCTTGCTCTTGGTGTTTGGCTTGGGATTGAGGTAGGTTCAAGGAATAGGTGAACAATCCCTCTCAAGGTTTGTTCGCCGCGACGAACCGGGAGTTCCAGGGGGAGTGTCCTTTCTGGAAGGTTTCGCTGCGGCAAAGTTAGGGGATTAGTTTCTGGTCGAGCGAGAGTTTCCTCTCGAGAAGCTTTCGCCGCGGCGAAGATTGGAGTTCGCCGAGGCAAAGTCAGGTTTTTAGGTGAGTAATCCCTCTCGGGATTAGTTCATCTCGGCAAAGGGGGTCAAATCTATATAGTCGTGGGAGGGGTCAGATGTGCGAAAAATAGAAAATCTGAAGAAAGAGAGAGAGGCTCTACTAGGGTTGTGAATTTTTGGCTTAGAGGGAGCATTTCTAAGGATCCATTACCTCAAGTAAGTGATTTTAACCTCTAATCTACTTTCTTTCTTGGAATTTCTAAGGATTTATGGTGAAACCCTAGAGATCTCTAGGTTGTGATGGAATTAAGGTTTTTGACCGATTGTTTTGAGTTTAATTGATTGCTTTGGGTTAGTCTAAGTATTTAATCGGTGTAGTTTTCTTGGATTTAAAGAACTTTGAGTTTTAAAGTTAGGGTTTATGAAAATGGGAGGTTTATGATTGAGGATGATAATATGGAGGTTGATTTTGAGTTTTGTGATTTGGGTTATGTTAAGGAGGGTTAAATTGGATGTTTGATCAGTTTAGAATGTTGTTAAGACTTCAATTGTTCAAATGGGATGTTTGGGTGTTGAATTCCTATAGTGGGTCCTTGAGGTTATAAATTTTAATTGATGTTTGGAAAGGAATTAAGGTTTTAATGGATTTTTTATGACCCTAGAGTGTTGCCTTGATGGTTATACCCTTTTTAGTTGGGTACAGTTTTGGTTGGAGCTAGGAATTTTGTGTCCCCAAGTGTTGTTTTGGCCACATTATTAGTTGAAAGCTAATACATGATGGTTGTGTGCTTGTGTAGACCGGTTGTGAGCATTGTTGGTGCATAGGGCCGTATTGTTGGTTTGTTATTCCTTGCTCAGGCGAGAGGTAACCACTTTCCAATCCTTTGTACATGCTTTTGTGGTATTGTGAGTGGATTTATGTTTTATGCTCCGAGTAACAACTGTGTTCAAAGTGTATGTTGTATATTGAAAAGGAAAACCGTCTTGTGGGGTTTCAATTGATATTGAATAAATCTGAACTTGTGAAAGATAGGCCACTGAAAGAAGTTAATTGTGAAATGATCATTTACTCTTTGATTATGGTTTGAGCATGATGCATTAATTGGGAATTGGTGAGAGTTTTGATTGTTACTACCACATGGTAAGGCCTCCATTAATGCATGATGGTTGGCTCTTTATGTCCCCCATAGTGAGGGATAGGCCTTTTGGCTCCTTACGTCCCCCATAGTGAGAGATAGGCCGGGTTCGGCTCTTGAAAATCCCCCAAGGTGAGGGATATGGTTGATGGGATTGCATCATTGCACTTACATGACTTGTTGCGGCTATCATTTATCATGTTACTTGTGAACTGACCCACTTGACACCTCACGAGCACCTGTTTTGTTGTACCTTGAATTGGAAAGGCTGGTTACTAGGACGTTGTCTCACCTCGTGGTTTACAATGTTTTCATATGAAGGTTCTAGGCGTGTGCCATTAGGAAAAGACGTAGAGGCTTGAGCTTGGTTAGCTTTAGGCCTCTAGCCCTTGTATATGAATGGCTAGGTGTATATTGCCACATTTAGGACCCTTTTGAAATATTTTGATTGTTGGTCTTATTGTAAACTGGAGGAAATGTTATCTCCTTGTTTTTGGTTGGCTGGAGGCCATTTCTAGTGTTTTGTGAAACTTTGATATACATTATTGGAAACCAATTGTATGGGCTGATGTTGATGTCTTAAATGAATGATTTTAGTTGCATACAATGGAGTTTGAGTTTGAACAGAGTTTAAATGTTAATTTCTAAAATTTTGAAAATTTCTTTCTACTATAGTAGTTTGCTGTAACATCTTTCCTTTTTTACCATAGTAGTGACTTTATGACGAGTTTATAATGTTTTGAGGTTAAGGGTTTTACAACAACAATGGCACTAAATTTGTAAACAATCAAATAAAAAGGTATTTTGGGGATAAGGGAATTGTGCATGAAACCATATGCCCCTATACCCCTGAACAAAATGGGATAATTGAGAGGAAACATAGGACACTAATGCAGATTGCTAGAGGATTAATGATTCAATCTGGAATTCCTATTAAATATTAGGGAGAGTGTGTCAAAATGGTAGTTTATTTGGTAAACAGAATTCCTTCAAGGATCTTGAATTTCAAAACTCCCTATGAAATAGTTCATGGAAAAATTTCAAATTACAAACAATTGAAAGTTTTTGGATCTTTAGCTTATGCCACTGATTTAAATAATTCAAATAAATTTAAACCAAAATCTATACCTTGTGTTTTCTTAGGATATCCCAGCAATTAAAAGGGATTTCTTTTGTTAAATTTGAAAACCAAAGTTATTTTCTCTAGCAGACATGTGAACTTTGTTGAGGATAAATTTCCCTTTAAAGATATAGTAAACAATGATAAACAAGAAATAGATAAGGATATTAGAGAAATGTTTTTGTTTGACAACGATGAGATACCATTAAATTTAAACTTGGAAAGAATGGAAGGTTCTCAGAATGCAAGAAATAATCGAGACATGGTGGATGACAACATAGAAGAAAATGTTGCCGAGGGGAATAGTGAGCGTCATACTTCTTGGCTAGTGAGAGAAAGAAGTCCACCAATCTAGGCAAATGATTACATTTGCAACCTTATAGCATCAACACATGACCCTAAATATGAAGAGAAAGGTAAATGTAAATACCCCATTGAGAAATATATTTCCTATGACAATATATCACCATCTTATATGTGCTACTTATGTTCCATAGACTCTGAAATTGAACCCCAAATTATGAGCAAGCTGTGAAAAGCAGAAATTGGGTAAAGGTAGTGGTGTTAGATTTAAGGGTTTTGATGATAACAAATTAAGTTGTTAAGTTTTTCTAAATACCTGTTACATTAATCGATAAACTATTCGATCATCACTTAATCGAATACGTGTTAGATAATTGACTATTTATTTTGGACCCAATACTATTAAGTTTTATCAATCATGTGTTAGATAATTCACTGTGCTAGATAATTAGATAGATAAATGGGTTGATCAATCAACTGATCAATTATTGGTATAACTGCTAGAATAGAAGATGTTTCAGAAAATCATCAATCAGTTAATCGATAAATGAGTAATCAATAAGTTGTCAGGAAAAAGGTTTAAGTTCCTCACTTATAGCAAAAGATTAATCGATCAAGTGGTAATTGATAATGACTCGGATAAATGGTGAGGTTCCTTGACTTATTCACTGTTTTAAATAGTTTATAAATTATCGATCAACATTTCAATCATTGATTTATCAATAACTTGTTTGATCATAGCTTTACTCTGTTATATTCTAAATCAAGCTTTTCACAGTCAATAATCAATTATCTATTAATCGATCATCTGATCGATCATCAATATGTCCCTCTGTATTGTTTCTTCAAGTCATTTAGAACTGTTTTTGGATCATCTATTCGATCAAACCTTTATCAATCAAGTCTCAGATCATTGTGCCTAAAAGATTTTTTCCACAATAACTTAAAATTATCGATAAGATGTTTGACCAAGTAATTATTGAATATATGTTCGATTAGTGTACCAACTCTTTAATTTAACGTGCTCTTCACTATACACATTCTAAGAATATACTTTCATATAATCTTCAAGCTTTTCTCAGCCTTCTCTTATTATCTTATATTCTTATATAAACTAAAAAAGCATACATCTCAAGTTTACAAGTTCTTTACTGATTATCATATGGGAATTCTTGTTTACTCTATTTGACCACTTATCAATCATTTGTTCCATAAATGCTTAATCCATAATATCTTCAATAAATGTTCTCTTTGTTTAAATCTGATTCCCTTGATGTTAATCGATAAGGTTATCAATCAAGGGATTATTGATCAAGACTTTGACCAAGTTGATTCATTTTACTTTCTAAATGTCTTATGATTGATTCTATGATTTTCATTTCCTATATCAAAGCAAAGAATCACTATTTCTTCTACTATTTATTCATATTCTTTAAAGAAGAAAACTCATAGTTGTGCAAAGAGACTTCTGCAGATTACGAAGCATAATGGATATATTATAGGCTTAATCTACCGTGTTAGAAGCATTTATTACAAATAACTGTTGTAATTGCGGAACACACATAAGCAATCTTCCAACAGCTACAAGCTCTTGTGTCTAGCAGAAAACTAAGAGTCTCCAACTATAAATGGCGTGAAGAGCATTGAATGAAGTATTGAATAAGCTAAGCTACCATCTGTTGAAATTACTCATTGCATTCAATACTTTGTTTTTTGTACTGAACTTTAATGTTTAGAATATATACTCTGTGAGAGAGTCTAAAACTTCTTTTACTCAAATTTGTGAGTTACTCAAAAGTGTGGACTCTTGAGGGGTTTTAACCTTACAGGAAGTAAGGGGGAGTGATTGAGAGTGACTCAATTGCTGTACTGAGACACCAAGAGCCCGTTCAATCTTGGGGAATTAGTGAAAATCTCATAGGAGCTCCAAGGATTGGATGTAGGTCAAGTGATTGAGACCGAACCAGTATAAACTCCTATGTCATTCTTCATCAGTGAAATCCTTCCAAACTTATCTCTACTGTTTTATCTGTTTATTTATTTTATTAATTAAATTTTTTATATATCACCCAATTCACCCCCCTCGTGGGTAAAACTGCTATTAACAAATGAATCAGGAACTAAATGCTTTAGAGATTAACAAGACCTAGGACATTGTACCTTTACCTAAAGGGAAGAGAGCTATAGAATGTAAGTAGGTATATAAGATTAAATATAAACCTGATGGAAGTATAGATAAATATAAAGCTAGGATAGTGGCTAAAGGGTATACTCAAAAGGAGGGAATAACTATCATGAGACCTTCTCTCTAGTTATTAAAATGATTACTTTTAGGATTGTTCTTAAAATGGCAACTGTTAGTAGCTGGAACTTGTGTCAAATAGATGTCCATAACACCTTCTTGTAGGGCAATCTAGATAAGGAAGTCTATATGGCTATACCCCAAGGTTTCAAGAGCACGGGGGAGAACACGGTATATAGACTAAAGAAATCTCTTTATGGGTTGAAACAAGCCTCTAGACAATAGAATTAAAAGCTGTCTAAGGCTCTGATTTCTGATTTCTGGTTGGTTTGCTTATCGCAAACATGATTACTCTCTATATATTAAGAATTATGATGATGGGTTTGTTTTAATTCTTGTATATGTGGATAACTTATTAATTACTGGAAGTGCAAAAAATAGGATTCAAGAGGTCAAAAGATTTCTTCATAACAACTTTAAAATTAAAGATTTTAGGGATCATGAAGTATGTTTTGGGTATTGAAGTGGCTAGGTCTAAGAAAGGAATTGTTCTCAGTCAATGAAAATATGTCTTAAATCTTCTTGCATAAATTGGAATAAGTGGTTGTAAACCACTAACCTTGCCTATGCTATAAAACTTGAGACTCAACTTATAAGGAAGGCAAGAACAAACCAAAAGACTTATTGAGAAATCCAGAACGTTATTGGCAACTAGTGGGCAAGTTAACATACTTAACTGTGACCCGGCCTAACATATCCTTTCCTGTGCAGGTTTTGAGCCAATTGATCCAAACTCCTATGAAATCACACATAGTGGTAGCCCTTGGGGTGATTAGATACCTGAAACAATTACTAGGGGTTGGAATATTACTCAGTTCAGAAGGAAGGCTGGATTTACAACGTTACTATGATGCAGATTGGGATGCCTGGGGGACAACTAGGCATTTTGTCACAGGATACTTATTGAAGCTAGGAGATTTACCGGTTGCTTGAGAGACCAAGAAACAGAGCACAATGTCCAAGTCTTCTACAGAAGCAAAATACAGAGCTTTAGGAGCTACAGTATCTGAAATTGTATGGGTTATTATATTATTAAAGGACTTGGGAGTTAATCATTCAGACCCTATAAGAGTTTATTGTGATAGTAGAGTAGCAATTCATATAGCTGCTAATCTCGTGTTCCATGAAAGGACAAAACACATCGAGATTGATTATCACTTTGTGAGAGAAAAATTGATAAATGGTTTGATTACTCTACAGCATGTGAGGTCTAAGGAACAACAAGATGATATATTGACCAAGGTTATAAGCAAGGAAATTCAAACAAGACTTTTAACAAGTTAGGGACTGTGGATCTTTTCAGCACCAAACTTGAGGGGGAGTGTTAGAAATATAGTTTCATACTTATTTCTATATGTATAGGGTTTGTTTAGGACTTTTTTCCCTAAAGCATAGGTATCCTCTTATTGGAGGCAATCCCATTCAAGGCACTATCGGGCACTAAATGTAGGTACCTCTCCTAGCAAGAATTCGAACCCTGGTTTGCCACGTTATGAGGGACTAACCCATTGTTCACTTACTCTTTTGGGCCTTAGGCCTTTTAGGCCCATTTTACACTGTATAAATGGTTCAAGCCTGGAACCATTCACTTTGTACATTGAGTTTCACAAATGGAATAATATAGAGCATTATTCATAATTGCGTTGCACTGTGCTCATCAACCACTCCTGTTAACTTGTTGAAACTATTGTTAGTTTTCTTGTTTGGCAGGGCCCTATATTGTCTACATGTACTCTATTTTTTCTTTAGCTCATTGATCTCTCCTCTCTCCCTGCCACCTATGATACATTTTTCATTTTCCTTATTTTCCTCTCTCATAGCTTCAGATCTCTGTTACTTTTATCAGGCTTCACTCTCTCTATTTGTTTTTCTTCTTCTTTTGATTATTTCTCTCCTCCCTCCTCCTGGCCTAAATCTCTTCAATAGCCACTCTACGGGTTATTAGATACAGAGATGCATGGTGGAGGGAGAGAAATTGTGTGTGGGATACAAATTTTTGAATGAAATATACTTTGTGCATCATTTGGTCGAAGCTGCAAAGAAAGAGATGAACCTATATAATGTTTATATAAAACCAAGATAAGTGAAAAAGGCTACATAGTTGGAATGGATCAGGACTAGAGTGTATTATAAATATCATAAGATAGGGGAGCGGGTGGCTTGCTATTAAGGGCAATGCCCCACTTACTCATTTGCTTTGCTGTGTTTTGGGAATCAATCAGTCTCATGATTTTTAGTGCATCCATTCAAAACTTTTCTAAGAGCCCTGCATCACCGGAGTTTGACAAAGTAGTGTGAGGAAGAAGAAGGAGAGAACACAATGAGTTCTAGAAGATAGGGTAAAAAAAACCGAACCAGACTAGTCGGTTCAATTGGAAAACTGGTGAAGCGGTCTTCGGTTTGGTCTATTTTGCTTATTAGACCAAGCATGAAATGAACCAGTAACAAACCAGTTAAACCAGTAAAAACTGGTTTTAAACCGAGTAACCGCCAACTGAAGTGTTGCCTAGTTTTTTCTTTTTTCCATGTCCCAATAGAGGAAGAAGAGGCAAAAGGAGGAGAGCCATAGATAAAACATATCACATTTGAAAAGAACAAATGAGAGTAAGGAGGAGGAAGTGCAGGACGAGAGGGAGAGGCAAAGAGAAGGAGAGTAACTTGCCAATTATTTTCATAGAGAGCCACATCCGTGCTACGTTTTGCTTGCTGAAATCCATCGAAGAAGAAGTGAGTTTTTGAGAGAGAGGTGGAAGAAGAAGAGAAAAATGCAAGAGCAAAATTCAAAAACAAAAGAAGAGCAAGGAGAAAGAAACAAAAGCTACTCTATCTTGGATAATAACAAAATGAAAAGCTTGGTGCAGAGTAGTGTTAATGACCCTATGTATAGGCTTTATTTTTGTAGGCCTAGCATAACTTTCTCTCTCCATTTTTTTCATTTTCCAAAGCCCCCTATTTGATTTAATGTTTTATCTCATGACATGTAAATAGAGTATTGTATAATTAAAAAAAAATAGGAACGTCCAACAAAGAAAAAAGCGATGAATGGAGTTTCTTTTATTATATTACACATGCAATACTTTTACTATCAAGGCATATCTTTAAATATTATTTTGATTAAAAAAATTCTATAGCCAAATATAAAAAATTTTATAAACAAATATTTTTATATCAAATATATTTTCAATTATTTTGTTATTTGCTGTAACTAAATTATTGTTATATTTTCTTTTATTTTGTTACAAATGATTATTAATATTGTTATGTTTCGTTATTTTCAATTAAATTATATTATTTTAATATGATTAGTTTGACCCTGATCCAACCTCAGACTAACCCACCAACCCTTAACCCACTTCCTCAACCGGTTTAATACTCGGTCCAGTTTTTTGTTCCTTGCTAGAAGGAGTGGGTTTCATTTTTTTTTTTTCCATTTTCTTGTAATGGGGAAAAAATTCACGTTTTTAGGAAAAGAAAGGGGAATTGAAGAGGTATTAAAATATTTTGAATAACTTAAATGAGAGGAGGAGAGATAATATCTGGAGAGTGGTGTGTAATGTTTATATTGGGAAGTACAGAGGATTTTGATTTATTATGCTCAACAAGACACATAGTAGGGCCTATCAAAAATTAAATGTAAGAAAAAGGATGAACAAGCCCATGGGGAGAGAGACAAGTGAGAGAAAGCATGCGAGGCCCATCTCAAAAAAATAATGGACGTTTGGTCATCCTAAAGCAAATTGTGAAATTGCTCTGTTTTTAAAAATATTATATTTAATTTTACATCCTTCAAAATTTATTGGTGCACTCTTAACACAAAACTTAATTGTTAAATTTATACCTTAACTCAATAATTAAATTACTATTTTTTCCTGAATAATTAAATTACTAGATAATTAACTATAATACCATTAACAAATAATTGATATGTACATGGAGAAACATTAGAGTTACTTGTTATTAGCAAGCTTATAGGTAAGTATAAAAGAATTACTCCAAGCCTTTCAATAAGTCTACAATATCATAAATGGAAATACCTATTAAAAGTGTGTTTAGATCTCCGTCTAGAGTCAGAAACGCGCTTGGGAAATTGTGTAACATGCGGTGCAGGGTCATTTAGGGAGGAGTACTTGTTTAGGATAGTTTCTGTACAAATGAACTTTTTGGTCCTGTCATGCGGTACCAGTAAAGTTATTTTATGTTATTTTTAGAGAAAAAGCATGTTCCTACCATAGAGAGAGATGATGTGCAAGGTGTTTGCATTTGGTGCTCATCAACACAATGATGTCATCATGTGCATCCCCTGCAGACTATCAGTTTCACTTTCATTTCTTCATATCTCTATCTCTCTTGCCGTCTCAAACCACTCAGTACAAGCGTCGAACCTGTCTCTCCCTCTCAAATCACTAACCGCCACAAGCATCGATTTAGTGTCACGCTTCAAATTAAATGATTGCTTTCTTCCTCGCTCTTTCTCTCTTTTTCTCTTTGTGTTATTCATTTCTACCTCCTTCACTTTTCTCCATTCTCTTTTTCATGGTAAAATTCTTCGATTTAGTTTGTTTTGTTTTTTAATGTATAGGACTGTGGTTATTAGATGGCATGTATGATGTGGTGAGCTGAAAACCGCATAATGTGAAGTTGCCATAGGATATAAGGAGATCACTGGTAATGACAGTGGCCAAAATTTCTATGGTTTTTTGTAGTTGCCCACTAAGTGTTTGATAAAATGCTTGTACGAGTCTCTTTTTTCTGTTTATGCTATTGGCTTAGTTTTTTTTTTTTTGGGACTGAAAATGCGATTAGCTTAGTTAGAATAAATGTTAGAATTATGGTCTAGGTTGTTTTCATCTTAATTGCAATTGAAATCATTATGGTAGGTACATTTGTAACTTATTGTTGCAAACATCATTCTTTGAGTTATAGATCTCTTTGATTGGAGCCTTATAGGGGACTTATGCTCATGAAAAAGCCTGGAGCTACTACACTTGTTGGTTCTGTTGTTGCAAATTCAGTTTAGGTTCTTTTATAAGAAGGCATCAAAATTGAGATTTTGTTTTTTTTTTAATCTTGTGGATGTACCACAAATAAAGAAGACGTGCAAAGAGATTTAGTAATTAAGTATTAGTATTCATACCACAAAAGTAGCTAAACAAATTTATTCATACAAGACATCAGAATTGAGATTTTTTTTAGTGGAGAATGTGTTACATTGGTATTGAGTTTCAGTAAATATGCATTCATATTGGTATAAGGAATCAAACTTATCTTTTTTCCATAAAATGAATTACATGGATGTTCTGATATGATTTTCATAATTGAGTCTTTTTTCTTATACAAAAATTGAGTCCTTTTTAATTGGCTTGTTAGAATATATCTTTTGAAGATACATAATGAGTGATTTGCTACTGAGAAGTATTAAGACTTTGTTATCTATGTTGGCTTTTGATGGAAGTGCCTTCTGACTAAAATTTATTTCCATAATCTTTAATGTATTGCTTGAAAATGTATGGCTGGTATTGCAAGATTGAATTGAATTTTTGGCAAATAGGAACTGTTCAAGAGAGAAGGAAAGACCACCATGTAATAAGTGTCCAGTGGACTATTATGGAGAACCATAGAACCAGTGAACCATTGCATATATTCACAATTTCTTTGCTATTGGACTATTAGAGCATAATTTGTAAATTATCATTGTTGTAAAATAGATATATATATAGTTGTACATTTACCGAAAAACACAACAGGAAGAACAAAAATTGTCCAATGAAGGATGGAGATTGATTTGCTCTGTAATGGTTGCAAGGGTAGGTGATTGATATGAAGTGAAGCAAAGAAAGTGTCATCCTACAAAAAAACTATCCTATGCTTCAAGGGAGAACATAAATAGCATACAAAAAAAAGTTCCAAGAAGCCATGTAATGTTGGTGTATGCAAAAAGAAGTAGCCAGCAAAATCTATCCTGTATGAAAAGGAAATTGTAACTAG
Source organism: Neltuma alba (assembly GCF_004799145.2). NCBI lineage: Eukaryota > Viridiplantae > Streptophyta > Magnoliopsida > Fabales > Fabaceae > Neltuma > Neltuma alba. The sequence continues at coordinate 151,862 of NW_021633161.1, forward strand.
TTAGGTTTATATCATGTGATGTCGCAATGTGATGAGACAATCTTTACATCTAGCAAGCAAGTGTACTGGTATATAATGATTTAAACTGTAAACAAAAAATATTGGAATGAATAAAAGATTATTGTTCTTTTGATTACCTTGTGAATAATTTGCAGTAATGTCTATGGTTTCAAGTGATGGGATTTCTTTTGCTTCAGCCACCTAGATATCCAAATGTTAATGCTTATATGTTAATGGTATGATAACTATATTTAACTATTAGTAGTAACTACTTTATTGATTCTTACCATCAATAAACTTGTAAATGATAATGGTTGCGATGAGGATGGTGGAAAAACATATTGAGTTGGAGGTATTAAGTATGACAATTTGAATCTTGAGTTTCTACAGGTTCTGTTGGAATTGTTATAGCTTGAGATGGCAGAGCCTCATATGTTGATGTATCTTTGTTTTTTTGAATTTTTTCTTCTTTTCCTTGATGATGAAGCATCTTGAATGCCCTATAGGAAAAAAATATAAAATTAGTAACAATTTTTTCTTTTGTATAAATGTAAATTAAGTAAAACTAAATACTTCTTGCTCCCTTGTAAGTCATCTTCTTATCATTAAATTTTTTTCCTCCCAAGATTTGTAACGTTGCTTTCTTTTTCTTCCTTCTTTTTGAATCCCTTAGGAATATTTTCTGACTCTACCATTGGTGCTATGCTTGGTTCAAGACAACATCTTCATTGTTTGGGATTTTATTTTCTATCTCAATGATGTATTTGCCAACAAGCTCAAAACTTTCATGAGTCTTGGCTGCTTTTGTTGCCAATCTCACCATCTTATACATTAAGTGTATGAATCTTCATGTGATTTCAAGTTTATGGTCTTTTTGTATCTCACTCTCCCTAACATCATATACAACATCACTTCTTGCTTCCCTAGTCCATCGCTTAATAATGTATTGCTTTGGTATAATTCTTACGTCCTTTGACTCATACATCTTCAATGCATGACAACACATTATACCAATGGTCTCAAACATTCCACAAGTACAAGATATTTCATGTGTATCAAGTTTATACTCAACTCTCCATTCTCCTTCTTCATCAATCATGTGGGCAATATACATATAATGGTCCCTTTTCATCATGTTGATTTAATATCACAGAGAATTGGAGATCCCATTGTGCTTGAAACATGTCAAATGCACCAGGGGTATAAGTTACCACAAGTTAGCACAATATTGTGCACTCTGATTGGCCATCCTAGGAATTTTTTGTCGAGAATCAAACTCAAGTTTCAATTCCTTGTCTTGCTTCTTTGAAACAACTTTGTCAAAAGTGGTAAAGAATCTATTGATATCCAAATTTGGAGTTGTGCATCTTTTCACATCAGCATTCACACTTTCATTGAGCCGTGTACTTCTCATGCCTAGCGTGCAAGGATTCTTTACATAGCACCATGCCCATTTCTCCTTGATACTATACATAGAAGTCAACCATGGATTGTTGTGGACATCACAAGAAGAGATTAATTGGCTCCATGCTTCTTTAAAATTTTCTTCCTCTAAAATTTTAGACATGCATTTATAGAAATCAGTCAAAAAATGTGACTCATTTGTCATTAAATTTCCAAGATGTTTAATATTATTTTACTTTAAATGCCAAGTGCACAAACAATGCTTTGTATCAGAAAGAATTTCACTCAAAGCTCTTGTCATAGCTTGGTCTCGATGGTGTTCTAGACATTTTATTCTATTTTCATGAATTTTTAAGAATTTTTAGGAATTTCGGGCATAGTTTCCAATAATGTCCTTCCTTAATCAGAACTTTTTAAAATGATAGTCCGGTCTTTGCTCTCACTTTAAAAGTTGTTTCATCTCTACCTCTACTATTTTATCTAGCCCTTAGTTAGTTCTAAATTTCTCATTTGCCAGGTTAAAATTAACGGGATGTGACATAAACAGTGAAGGAAAGACTGAAGAGGAATATAAGTGCCATGGGTGAAATTGGGATATTGAAAAAAAATTATATAATTACTGTTGTCAATATGTGGCAAATTATTTTTGTCCCCTTCTCCCAAAAACACCATTAGGGAGGGGAGAGGTGAGGAAAACAGACAAAAATTTTTGGCTGCTCTCCCCTCTGTCCAACCAAACATGCTTTCCTTTCTTATCCCCCTCTCTTTCTCTCCCCTCTTCTAAAGAAAAAAAAAATCCCAACCAAACACTATCTTAGGGTTTAAGGACTAACGTTTGAGTTCTTACATTTAAACCCAAACAATTGTTCCTGTGGCTCAACAACACATTCTTGATCCACTCAAAAACCCTTAAAATCAATAATCATTCAAGTCCAACCCATCATTTTTTTATACCCACCAACACTTAATTTTTGAAATTCAAGCTGCCATAATCTAACTTACTTGTTAAGAAAATTCTCATCAAATATGTTTTATGTTGAAAACACACCATCGTCTTGTTTTGATATTTAGAAGAATTATAACGAGATCCCAAGAAAGAAAAATAATTACTAAAAAGTCATAATAACAACCTAAGAAACCTCTAATAATAAGTTGTACAGTAGAAAATGACAACTCTTCGGACTTCTTTTATAATTATTTTCGTTCCTTGGGACCTCATTATAATTCCCCCTTGATATTTCAAATTTTAAAAGGGTTAATACAATCTTTAATCCCTAAAATTTGATTTCATTTTAATTTTAGTCCTTTAAATGTGAAATCTATGGTTTTTATCTCTGAAATTTGACTTTATTTTAGTTTTGGTCTATGAAATTTGAAATCAATGTTTTTAGTCTTTGAAATCTAACATCATTTTGGTTTTGATCTTGTTTCAGTGACAAATTGTTTCAAAGACCAAAAATATTTAGGCAGACCAAAATAAAGCCAATCCTTAGGTACTCAAGCAATTGGTTTTAAATTTTAGACATCAAAATCAAAATCACGTCAAATTTTAAAAACCAAAACTCCTAATTTTAAATTTTAAAAATCAAAATCAAAATTAGGCCAAATTTTAAGGATTAAAAATAATAATATTTTATTTTAAAATTTTTAACCATGATTAATGTTTAGGTGCTTAAATTTTATTTGGAAAAATCCCAAAAAAGGTTCTTAGAATATGGGAAATGCCAGATTGGGTCCTTAAATTTCGAAAATGACAGAATGGATCATTGACCCAATCTGTCATTTGTGAAATTCAGGCGAATTGACAATTTTGCCCTCATTTATTCATTCACTACAATGATTCAAGGAATCACTATAAGAGTTTAAGTGTTACTTAGATTCGTATAGCGAATAACTATTCACTTTTTCATAGTCAGGTGTCTTGTTATTAACTACAACTAATGCTGTAATCACTAGAACAATGTAAGCATTACCTAGATTTGTGTAGAGAATAACTACTCATTTTTTCATAGTCAGGTACCTTATTATTAACTACAACGAATCTTGTAATCACTAGAACAGTATAAGCATTACCTAGATTTGTTTAGAGAATAACTACTCACTTTTGCTCAGGGGCAAAAATGTCAATTCGCCTGAATTTCACAAATGACAAATTGGGTCAATGACCCATTCTGTCATTTTCGAAATTTAAGGGCCCAATCTGGGATTTGGTATATTCCAAGGGCTTTTTTTGGGATTTTCCCATTTTATTTTTATTTTCCCACACATTTTTTGTATATATTTTAAACTAGAGCTATTAATATTATCCCATTCTGGTCGTCCCATCTTGATGGGGACAAGACAAATATTTTTGTTTATCTATTTTAACAATAAAAAAAAGATATTAAGGTTAAAAAAAGTAAATAGAAGTCATATCATTGAATAAGTTTTTTGCTTTGATGTTTAAAAAAAGAAAAAATATTTTTAAAAAATGTAATTTAAACAAGCTTCAATCGATACGAAATGATAATGCGTTTTTGACAACATATGTTTAGATTTAATTAGAATCAAGGATATAATATTTACTTTGAGAAATTTTGAAACATGAGAAAGAAGAACAAGTTTAATTAATCCATCTCTACTTGTCAAAACTAAATAGCATGATTATTTTGCTAGTTAAATTAAATATTCAATATTACTACTTCCTATTCTTAATATAAGAGTTAGTTGACTAATTTGAATAGATTAAAAAAAATTAGTTATGTTAGTTATTTGTAATTATTGTCTTTCCTAAAATATCTTTATTAATCAAATGTATTGACTAGAACTACTATTATTACAAGAACTATTTTGAAAAAAATAAATAAAGATGAGAGATAAAGTAAATTGAGGTCTTATATTTATGATTAAAATAAAAATCAAATGAATTCTTATATTAAATGCTGGAGGTAGTATTACTCAATTACATGTTATTAGGACTTTAATTAATTACTTTTGGTGCCAGAAAAGTGAAAATCAAAATGGCAATACCATTTTTTTGGGAAAATGACGGATAAAGCCACTCCAATATATACAATTCCAGATTGGGTCCTGGAATTGTTGAAATGACATATTGGGTCAATGACCCAATCTGTCATTTGCAAAATGAAGGCAAATAGACAAATTTGCCCTTATTTCAATTTTAAACAAAAGGCACGGCTGAGTGAAGATAGAAACCAAGCAAGAGGCGGGAAGCAACGAGACAGTGGAGGAAGCGATTTTTGTCTGTGAAGAAGGCAGATTTCAGGAAGGGAGAAAAGGGCTGCCAATCACATGTGGTAGAAGAAGCAAATCCGGTAGTAGAAGAAGAAGGGAAATTAGGGCATTGGCGCTCATTTCTTTCCTTCATTCAGTCGCTATGAAAGAATTTATTCAGGTTCTCTCCCTTCGTTTCTTTCTTGGCTTGAATAACATTGTTTCATTTCATTTGTAGTTAATCTGTTTTTCTGCGTATACTGTTATCGCAAGCGTTTGTTGATTCGGTAGCAAAATATTTTGTTCCTTAAAAAATCCGAGAAAATGACACTAAGTTCTTTTAGTGGCAAGGTGGCGAGGTTGTTACAAAGGAAGTAATTTGAATATAGAGATTGCAGAACTGACGTTGTGGGGATTCCGAACTTTTTCTGACTGTTGTTGATGAACTCACTCTTAAAGTGTTTTGATCATTATGAATAAGTTTTGATTTGCATTGTCTTGTGGGTATAATTTTTTCTGTTAAAGGTTGAATTGTTTCGTTTGATATGAATATATATAATTGTTCAATTGCGTCATTTTGCTTGGGCATCACTATTTTGGAAGTAGACAGACCCGTAGAACAGAGTATCTAAGGTCGTTCTTCTAAGTTAAGCATGGCTGTTGAGTGAGGGTGGAGGGAAATAATGTATCCTTGATTATTAGAGTCCACTATTTCTATACACGTTGTAAAGCAAATTTTTAGTTCAAGCAAAAAGATTCCTAATTGGGTCTGCTTCTTATTAAGTCATCGTAGATCATGTATTTGAATTGCTGAGGATTTATTTTTGTATCTAGAGCAAACGTCATTGAAATTGAACTGGTTTCCTGCATGTCTACAATTGGAGATGTTCAGTTTGTTCTCTTGTTATAGAAATGTTTGAATGGATTAGGTGATGATGGTTGTTGATGAAAATTAAGGCTATTGCAGGATAACAAATATGTCAGCTGATGAACAAGGTCCATCTAAACCTGTGAGGAGCGGGTTGCTTTTGTTTAGAGCTGAGTTCATGAATAAGTGTAAGAAGAAGTTCAAGAATGTGACCCAATGCACTAAAGCAGTGACAAAGGCATGGAAAGAACTGCCTGAATCAGAGAGACAAAGATATAAAGATGAGGCAAAGGAAACAAGGCCACTAAAGGCAACAACGAGCAACTACCAGCTTCCTTTTCATTACCGTAGTGCACTAGGATAGTTTATTTCCTTGGCAGCATATGTTAAGGACAACAAGGATCTGAAAGACGAGGTTCAAGCAATGGGGTTGCCAAGATTGCTAGAGTTGAGACTTCATAGACTCCCTCAAGACATTTGTGCTGCTATGATGCGTTCATATGATCCACCAACGTAGCAATTTCTCATTAGGGGAATGTCTAGAAAACTAGAAGCAATAGATGTGCAAATGCTCCTAGGTATACCCCATGTTGGGAAAAGAGAGGTGACATCTGAAGTTAGTGAGCACGACCCTGCATTTATAAGCCTTAGGCTTAATTATTTCCAGAAGTCTTATATGGATATTTTGAAGGTGATAACATCTAGACAAAAGAAGGGTGATGAATTTAAAATGTTGTTTATGCTTCACACACTCGAAACTCTGTTATGCCCCACTTCTAGTGGAAGAGTAAGTGAGCGATTGATAAAGGTGGTGGCTGCAACAAAGGATACATTTGTGGAATATGATTGGGCTATGTTTATGGTGCAAGAGCTGTCGAAGGAGATGGAAGATTATTTGAGGGTTGAGGAAGCAGGATGGCAGCTGCAATATTGGTGGATGCATATACTTGTTACTGGTATGCATTTTTTTTATTAGTTATTGTTTTGCCACTGTAACAGTTTTAATGTCATTTAATTGGTGATACAGCTATACTTGCTTGAGTATTTTCCTATAACTGAAAGTACAAAGCATGACCACACTGAGGCCATATCATTCTGGACAGATAAGAGGGTCAACGAAATGAGTAATAAAGAAAGAAAGAGCCGCATTGGACTTCTCTATTCAGAAGGGCGTGCTGGAGTGCCTGATAATAAGGGAGGAAGTGAATCTGTACCTTATCTAGACCCGGTAAAGGCAACCTTGTTAAATAGTCATTTTGTTTATATTATTTAGTAATATGTCATGTTTACAAACTTCTATAACCTTCTCAAATATTTTTGAAATGACAATACATACTGAAAATTTTTTTGGTTTCCTATAGGAGTTGAAGGATTTGCATGAGAGGTTGGTGGGGATGATTAGAGAAAATAGCAACAAACTTGTGGCTATTGTTGACAATGAGCTGATGAAGGTGCAATTGGGAAGGGAGTACAGGCCAAAATCTGACAATAAAAGGCATGTATGGCCCCATGAGGAAGAACAACTTGAAGGTGAAGCTGATGAAGAAGATGATGGCGAGAAGGACAAGGATGGTGAGAAGGACAAGGATGGTGATGGAGAAAATGAAGATTCTGAGCATGATATTGAGGAGGAAGAAGGTGAAGAGGAAGATATTGAACAACTATCATTGCAATTATCTCCTATCACCATCATTCACCCAGATGCTGAAGGAGGAGCATCAGATGAAGAGGAACTATTGGACAAGGTAGAACAAGTAAGAAGATCAAAAAGGCCGATGAAGCCCGCCCCAAAACTACAGTCTCCCTAGGTTGTGCCTAAGGTTGTGAAGAGAACAAACCGGAAGATGGATGATAAGGAAAAAAATTTCATCACTGTCTCCAAAATGTGCAGTTCAGCTGATGTGGACAAGTAAGCCTTTTATTGCTATTAAATAAATGTGAATGAAATTTTTTTTGGCCTGTCTAAGCAAAATGAGTACTTGATCTGCAGGAGGTTGGTTGAGTTGTATGACTTCCATGTAACTCGTGATGATCTAAGGTCATTAGGTGGAATGCATAGAGTTAGTAACCATGTAGTGAAATCTCCACCTGATTAGCTATTGTTTATAACAGATGCTGTGCAAGCTGAAACTTAAAAATTTTCTCATGTGTGAAACATGTCATGTCAATGGTGTGCCACATGCTGATGAGAGAAATAAAAGAGGGGGGTGGACAAGTTAAACGACACATATTTGATGCTTACTATATGGTAAGGTTGTTGTAACATTACTTAATTTCAGCGATAGTTTATGTCAATATGCTTATAGTGTCATATTTTGCAGTCCAAACTTTGTAGTCCAGGGTGAAGTGTTGTAGTGAGCAAGAAGGAACTATAGGAGGAAGATGTTGGTTACAACATTGCGGATTGTGACTTGATTTTGGGACCAGCACTTGTAGACCAACACTGGTTCTGCTTTGTGCTAGAGCCGAAGGTCATGAACTTCTACGTGCTGGATTCACTGAACGTATATGTTAGCGGGCAGCCAAAGAAAAAGAACAAGCAGAAGGGAATAATTGTTGACGATATGGAAAAGTTCCACAACATTTGTGTATGTACCAATTATTGTTTATAATTAATCTGCAAAATTTTTATTTCATTGATTGCTATTGTTTTATCCAGCTGGACCGGTTTCACGATATTATAGAATTGGTTCAGCCAAAGTTGATGGGGAAGAAGCCAAAGCGTGATATAATTTATCCTGATGTTGCAAAACAAAACAACATGTGAGTGTGATTAACTTTTTTGTTCTTTAAATTGATTGGTTGGCTGGATGTTGTTGAGCAAAATTGTTAACACGTTATGACATGCTGTGTGCAGCAAGGACTGTGGAGTCTATGTTATGTTATGGTTAAAATCGTGGCATCTACAGGCAGCGCTTAATTATACTCCTGTACGTTTTATGTAATTAATGATTGTTTGTTGTGATTGATTATTGCCCTATGTGACGAGGAATTTAATGTCTGTGCAGGATCAAGTGGCTCAATTTAGGCGTGATCTAATGTGGTGGATGGTTAATCATCCTAACAATGCATGTCGTGATGCTGCCTTAATGCTATTGGAGGAACAAGAAGATATTAGAAAAAGCAAACAACACCGATCAACTCAATAGGAGTGTCAAGAATTAGTATTTACATGTGTATAGGACAAGTTGGAAAGGTTTCTTCAATAGTAACCATGTAATTTCATAGGGGATGATGTTGTACCGATAATGTACATGTTCAAATTCTGGGTGATTATCAAGTTACGACTTGTTATTAAGTTGAGTACCTAGATCTATTTACAGGATGACTATAACATTTTAATCGTTACCTATATTCGTTTAAGCAAATAACTAGTCACTGATTCGTAGTTAGTGGTGCGCAATGAATAATCATATTCATTCACTAGTTTGATTTGAGGAATCACTAGAAGTGTTTAATCATTAGCTACATCGGTGTAGAAAATAACTACATACTACATCAACGTATGCAGGAATGCCCCATGAGGAGTTTCATTGCGATTCAGTAAAAGTGATGAGGTTATTAACCACAGCTAATCAACAATTCACTAGAAGTGTTTAGGCATTACCTACATCGGTGTAGAAAATAATTACTTACTATATCAACGTACGCAGGAATGCCCCATGAGGAGTTTCATTGTGATTCAGTAAAAGTGATGAGGTTATTAACCATAGCTAGTCAACAATTCACTAGAAGTGTTTAGGCATTACCTACATCGGTGTAGCAAATAACTACTTATTATATCAACGTACGCAGAAATGGCCCATGAGGAGTTTCATTGTGATTCAGTAAAAGTGATGAGGTTATTAACCACAGCTAATCAACAATTCACTAGAAGTGTTTAGGCATTACCTACATCGGTGTAGAAAATAACTACTTACTATATCAACGTACGCAGAAATGGCCCATGAGGAGTTTCATTGTGATTCAATAAAAGTGATGAGGTTATTAACCACAGCTAATCAACAATTCACTAGAAGTGTTTAGGCATTACCTACATCGGTATAGAAAATAACTACTTACTATATCAACGTACGCAGAAATGGCCCATGAGGAGTTTCATTGTGATTCAGTAAAAGTGATGAGGTTATTAACCACAGCTAATCAACAATTCACTAGAAGTGTTTAGGCATTACCTACATCGGTGTAGAAAATAACTACTTACTATATCAACGTACGCAGGAATGCCCCATGAGAAGTTTCATTATGATTCAGTAAAAGTGATGAGGTTATTAACCACAGCTAGTCAACAATTCACTAGAAGTGTTTAGGCATTACCTATATCGGTGTAGCAAATAACTATCAACATTACTATATCCAACGGAGTTACTTTACTATATAACGTACGCAGAAATGGCCCATGAGGAGTTTCATTGTGATTCAGTAAAAGTGATGAGGTTATTAACCACAGCTAATCAGCAATTCACTAGAAGTGTTTAGGCATTACCTACATCGGTGTAGAAAATAACTACTTACTATATAACGTACGCAGAAATGGCCCATGAGAAGTTTCATTGAGAGTCAGTACAAGTGATGAGGTTATTAACAACAACTAATCACCAGTTCACTAGGAGTGTTTAAGCATTACCTACATCGGTGTAGAAAATAACTACTTACTATATCAACGTACGCAGAAATGGCCCATGAGAAGTTTCATTGAGAGTCAGTACAAGTGATGAGGTTATTAACAACAACTAATCACCAGTTCACTAGGAGTGTTTAAGCATTACCTACATCGGTGTAGAAAATAACTACTTACTATATCAACGTACGCAGAAATGGCCCATGAGAAGTTTCATTGAGAGTCAGTACAAGTTATGAGGTTATTAACCATAGCTAATCAACAATTCACTAGAAGTGTTTAAGCATTACCTACATGCACGTCTGTCATGCACCAATAACTACTCACAGTAGCATAATTGCAGATAGGAAAAATAACATGATAGCAAATGCATCACAACTACAACAATAGAATAGAGAATAACAACATCACTTTAGTCATTAACCAACAATCATCAAATACATCACAATAACTGATTTACATATGTTTCATGACAAGTGGACATTAAGATGATGCTTCCACTTAATGTTTCATTGTCAAGGACATCATCCACCCAACCGTCCACAGTATTTACAATGATATAAAATAACAGTTAAGGCATTGACCAACAAAAAACATACCCAACAACATAATGCCAACATGGCCATTAACCAAAAACCAACATGGCCAATACATTAAACTATTTACATTTTTTCAATCAAAAAAATGGCCCTACAGTGCTAACATCACATGGTGTACATCCCAAATCAACTTGGATTTGGGTTTTTGCACGTCCTTCTTGTATGTCCAACTTGATGACATTGAGTATAGCGGTATATCTTTTTGTCTTGGTATTGTGACTCATGCCTTGTAATCTTAGGCCTTCCAGGAGCCTGACTTGTGATTGGGGGTTGCAGCAAAATTTGATTAGATATATTCTCCATCCTATAGTCATTTATATTTGGCATGTCAATTGTGACCACCGGAGTCATGCACCTGCCATAAATCTTCTGTTGACATGAAAATTTGTACCATCCCTCAATATAATCATAAATATCACCATGGACAGTTTTCACCGCTGCACAAGCATGCCTACATGGAATCCCTGTCATCTGCCACTCTGCACAACTACAATGGTGCAAGCTAAGACTTACTCGGTGGTGTCCACGTGAGGTTTGGATATTGACATTTCCCATACCATAATCTGTTGTAATGAACTGCTTACTAACCTCCACATTTTCCTTTAGTTTGGTCTCTATCTTTGGCCCCATACAACTCTTCTATTTTGTCATTGCCACACTTGATGCTTGCATCTTTTTCGCAACTTTCTCACGATGCTCATGAATCATTTGGGCTACATTGTGCTTTCTTTCCTTGACCATCCAAGCATTGAATGATTCAACAATATTGGTGGTTATATTATCCCATCGTTTATATGGGAACTTGCTCACAGCCCACTTATCTACATCCCCATGATTGTTAAGCTAGTCAAATAACTCTGGAGAGAACTCCCTCATTTCTGCCATTGCCTTGTCAAATTCATCGTGAACCCTAGCCCATGGAATTTTATTGAGAAGCATTAATGCATCCTCTTTGGAGCGTGTTCTGCTCCTTTTACCTTTGTTCAATTTGAGCCACTCTGCACTAAAGTTCTCCTTAACGTGCCTATAATAATACGCATGCCTGTCAGAACCGAACATTGATTGTACAGCTCCTATTATGGCATTATGACAGTTTGACACAATAGTTAATGGCTTTGAGCCAACTATCTTTTTAATCATAGACATAAACCAAGTCCAGTCATCAATTGTCTCTCCCTTTACAATAGCCATTGCAAAAGGCAACAGCTCATTATTTGCATCATATGCCGAACCTGCGAGGAGTGTTCCCTTATATGGTCCAGATAAATGAGTTCCGTCAACATACAGAACGGGTCTAGCACAGCCAAGAAACCCTCTATACAACACCCGTATGCGATGAACACACGCTCAAATCTGTAGTTAGGACCAGCTACCCATTTAGCTATGTTTTCCCATCGTTTCCTTCCTTTAGCCTGGCATATCCATGGTATTAACATATATGAATGTTCAGGTCTACCATGTATGTCTTCTATTGCCTTCTCCTTCGCCCTATATGCCTGTTTATATGTAACATTCAGACTATATTCTGTTTGCAATTTTGTCCTTATTTCACTTGCCTGCTTGTCAGCATGGTTCCTCACCTCATCGATAATTATATAAGATGTCATATTAGATCTTGCACACTGTCTAACTTGCAAATTATCTTGGGCACTATAGACATGCTCATTAATGAATGTGGTGACACAAAGATATGGAACATTCTTCCCCAATGCACTTACACATATTTTCCATGGACAACCTTCCACTTTGCAAATGACAGACATTCTCTCTTTGCTGTTCCTCAAAAATTTAAGCTTAAAGTTATGTGCGATGCTAAACTTGTACAAATACTCCCTAAATAAACCAGCATGTGCAATTTTCTGCCCCACGCCTGTAAAAAGTTCCAACCATTTACTATAGTTCATCTGAGTAATTTGTGTCACTGCATTCCCTCCACTGGAGCTTGGGCCTTCATGCTGGCCATCATTGCCTACATGTGAACCACTTGGGACTTGATAAGGAATGCATTCAGCAGTACTTTCATGACTCACGTGCTCATAATCGATTCCCAAACTGATATAAGATACAGCCATTTCCTGGCATGACAATCCCAACCATCTTTCAATTTTGGATCTGCATACATGATAACTACAATTGTTAGCATATTGACAACATCTGTTCCTACATTCACTACATTAGCACAGTAAATAGCAACTTACACCAGCAAAGATTTTTTTACTTACATTTGTGCATCGGTCATCTCATGTGGTTCTGTCTCAATTCTGCATGCACGATCACTACATTTGTTAGCATTTAACAATATCTGTCCCTATTAACTACATTAGCACAGCAAATATCAACTTCCACCAGGAAATATTTTTTTACTTACCTCTGTGCATCATTCATCTTAGGTGGTTCTGTCTCAATTCTGCATGCACGATAACTACATTGTTAGCATATTAACAACATCTGTTCTTACACTAACTACATTAGCACAAAAAGCAATGTTACCAGGAAAAAAAATTTTACTTACATTTGTGCATTAGTCATCTCTGTTCTATCTTAATTCTGCATGCACGATCACTACATTTGTTAGCATATTAACAACATTGTTCCTACATTCACTACATTAGCACAGCAAATAGCAACTTACACCGGCAAAATTTTTTTTACTTACATTTGTGCATCAGTCATCTCATGTGGTTCTGTCTCAATTCTGCATGCACGATAACTACAATTGTTAGCATATTAACAATATCTGTTCCCACATTAACTACATTAGCACAACAAATAACAACTTCAACCAGAAGAAATTTATAACTTACATTTCTTGATCATTGATTTTATGTCTTTCAGTCTCATTGCCTTTCAATGATACATACACATGCATAATGATGTCATTATGCACAAAAATATTTCTAACTCCACCATCATCAACAAGATCAATTAATGTCCTCTAATCATACTTGACAGTATACTTCATGTCCCAACTGCTACCATCATAACCACTGCATTTTGATATAGTTGCCCTTAAATCTTCAAGTGTTATACCATCTTTTACGTTTCTTTTCTGTATGTACTCTACCTCCATGATATCTAACTTGACCTTCAGGACTAATAACAAATTCTCCATCTACATGAAAGTAACAAAATAATTCCTTCCTAGGAGTGGAGCCAATATTACAATTCATTGTGCAAGCTAAGCTGAAACAAATGAATAATCCTTATGTTAGTTCACCGATAATGATATTTTGTCACTTCTTTAAATAAAGATAAATAATAGTACCTCTTCACCCATTAACAACTTTAGTTTAGGGTTTCACACTTTAACATTAGCTATTAACTATAATATCCACCTTATCATAACTGTCATGCCTCAAACTTCAATGTCATGTAATCAGCTTCGACTTTCTCCCAAAAACAATCCTCCATTCCCCAACACTAATCATTGTAAACCCTACCAAAAAGCAACAAACCCTATGGATAAATGCTTCAACTCAGGCAAATAAAAATACGAACTTCACTGTCACCAACGAAACGCTGCAAGTATGCATGCTTCAACCTTCGTACGTAACCCATTTTACTGTATCAGCTTCGTCGGAAAAAACGTTGATAGACCCATATTGATAAATGATCATGGTAGGGGATGAAAAGAGGAAGATTGTGGTGCACAAAATTATTTCACTTACTTTTTTTCAACCTCATTCAGATTTCAAGACCAAGAACGTGTATCCAACCATACCCACAATCACAATACTTCAAAATGAAGAACAAAACCACCGTGATTAGACCCCAGGATGAATAGACGAAAACTGTGGTGTGAGAAATTACTAACCTTGCTTGCTTCAACCACCTTCCAAGGTCCCACCATCGAACGTTCTCCACCTTTCTTCAGTATAATTCTACAGAGCCATAAGTGTCATCGACATTTCCTTGCTTCATCATAATTCTTTTTGCTTTTACATCTGAGAAGGGCAAATTTGTCCATTTGCCTTTATTTTGCAAATGACAGATTGGGTCATTGACCTAATCTGTCATTTCCACAATTTCAGGACCCAATCTGAAATTGTATATATTGAAGTGGCTTTATCTGTCATTTTCCCCATTTTTTTCATTAAATTTTTTTTTAAAAAAATTCCCCTAACGGCCGGGTCCGCTCCCGACGTATGGTACAATTTTAACATTGATCAGTGACACGTGTCTTACAAGTTAGATGGAAAAATCCTCTTCGAGTTAATCATCAAATATCCTACTCTCTCGTCATTGTCTCTCAACCTCCGACCCTGTATAGTGTATTCCTCATCCTCTCCGGTACGGCGAAGCCATAACACAACCCGTGTGATTACGCTGTATGGCTTTGCCATCTGAATCGCATCGTAATCACAACAAAGACATATCCAACTTCTTTCAATCCACTGCTTCGAGCTTCGTTTCTCTCTTCAACCCCCCAAAATTCTCTCCTCCGCCGCCGCAACCAACTTCTTCCTCAATCTCTCCCTCCAGAATCTGCTTTCCTCTTCTATTCGCCGACTCCTCTAAACCTCCTGTCGATTCCACTAACCATGACTCGCTCTCCTCCTCCAATTCCACAATCAAGGGTGTGTCGTCAGCGGCTGAGTCCAACTCGGGATTTCCGTCGACGGTCAGGGTTTCAGGGTTGAACTCCAGTCAAAAGGGTGGTGGACCCGCCTTCGTGGGTCAGGTATTCAGCATGTGTGATCTTTCTGGTACTGGTCTTATGGCTGTGTCTACCCACTTTGACATCCCCTTCATCTCAAAGAGGTTCGTGTTCATTTGTATTTAACTATGGGATAACATTTTTGTTGGTTATGGTCGTTGTTGATGATGGTTTTGAGATTATGGGTGCCAATTGCCAGTTTTTTGTGTTTGAAGTAGTGTGTATGTGAGGATTTAGACCGTGACGAAAAATTAGCGTAGGTTGGCAAGATTTATGTGGTGAAACCATCTCCAAACCAGTTCAGGAAGAAAGCCATTTTGGTGTGTTACGTCAACTGGGGGAAAATTGTGTCAGGCGGGGTAAAATGATTTGTCTTTGTGTCTTATCCCAAGTAAAAGATTAAGAAAAAAATTTGTCATCAATGATTAGACAGCATTGATCATTCATAAGACTTGACTGTGATGATTAGAAGACTACATTTTTTTGGCATTCTTCTTCTGGGAACAGCTTTTTAATTGTTAACTTTTGTTTGCAGAACACCTGAGTGGCTGAAAAAAATGTTCGCCACAATCGTGAAGAGTGAAAGAAATGGCCCCATATTTCGTTTTTTTATTGATCTAGGAGATGCAGGTTAGCTCTTTGGCACTTTGAGTATAGTTCCTTTTGAAAATCCTTTGGCTATCTTGAGCAAACTTTTGGTGGTGATGATATCTAAACACAATCATCTTATCTCTTTCGTTGAACAACAGCAACGCTATATTTATGTCCTCCTCCTCCTCCTATTGTATGTAATTTCTATGTGGTAACAGCTCATGTATTTCACTGAGAATAGAGTGTTACATATATAGGGAAAAGAAAGAATAAAATCAGATTTGATTCTACTCCTAGAATCTCGGATAATAAATACATATTACAAGAGAAAATAAGTCCCATGATTTTAGGGATCCTAATCTCACACACAAAAGGAAAACTAGGTTGCATGATAATAGGCCCATGAAATTGATAGAAAGCCCAAATTTCTTCCAACACTCACCCTCACGCTGGTGAATAGATATTGATCATTCCTAGCTTGTCTACAAAGCCTTCAAATTTCTCTTGAGTGAGAGACTTAGTTGTCATGTTAGCTGTCTGTTGTCCTAAAGGAATATAGGATAAATCAGTCACCTTTGATTCCAGTTTCTCTTTGATAAAGTGACGATCAATCTTCACATGTTTGGTGCGGTCATGATGGATAGGATTATTTGCTATCTTAATAGCTGACATGTTGTCACACCATACTTTGATTGGTTCATTATCATAGATTCTGAGCTCCTTTAATAACCTAACCAGCCACATTCCCTCGCAAATTCCAAGTGCCAATGCTCTATATTCAGATTCAGCTGAACTTCGGGACACCACTGGTTGTTTTTTGCTTCTCCAAGTTACTAGATTTCCCCATAAATAAGAGCAATACCTCGTGGTAGATCTTCGGTCTGTCTTAGATCCTCCCCAATCATCAGTAAACATCTCAATACCTCTAGTATTTTTCTTTACAAAGTACAACCCTTGTCCTGGTGTCCTTTTTAAATACCTGAGAATTCTAAAACAGCAGTCATGTGTTCCTTTTGAGGATTGCTTGAAAATTGGCTAACTTCACTAATCGGGCAGCATATATTAGGTCTAGTATGAGACAAATAAATCAATTTTCCAACTAGTTTCTGATATCTTTCTCTGTTTACTACTGTACCGTCAGGTCTTATGGTCAGTTTCTGATTAAGTTCCATTAGAGTGTTTGCTGGTTTTGCCTCCAACATTCGTGTCTCCTTTAGAAGGTCTACAGTGTACTTTCTTTGTGACACACTAATCCCTTGGTGTGTGCGAGCTACTTCCATCCCTAGGAAATACCTTAGAGGTCCAAGATCCTTGATCTCAAATTCAGCGGCTAACTTCCCTTTTAGCCTAGCAATCTCACTTGAGTCATTTCCTGTTAGCACTATATCATCAACATAGACAATCAGATTAGTTATCTTATCACCATAGCGCTTAACAAATATAGTATGGTCAGCTTGGCTTTGGCTATAACCCCATTTCTTAATAGCTTTAGTGAAACGTTCAAACCAAGCCCTAGGAGGCTCTTTTAGGCTATATAAGGATTTTTAGAGCCTGCACACTTTGTGAGAGCTTTCTAATGTTCTCAACCCCAAAGGAACTTCCATGTACACTTCCTCTTCAAGGTCACCATTTAAAAAGGCATTTTTGACATCTAACTTGTGCCATGGCCAATCTAGATTTGCAGCAAGAGAAAGTAAGACCTTTACAGTGTTGAGTTTTGCTACTGGGGCAAATGTTTTCTGGTAATCAACACTATAGGTTTGAGTAAACCCGCGAGCCACTAACCAGGCTTTATACTTGTTCACACTACCATCAGGATTATATTTGATGGTGAAAACCCATTTATTGCTCACCATAGTCTTGCCTTTAGGTAAATCAACAATTTTCTAGGTTTTGTTTTTGTGCAAAGCCTGTAGTTCTTCTTCTATGGCTGCTTTTCATTTAGGATGAGAAATAGCCTCTTTAAAATTCTTTGGAATAAATTCTTTTTCCACATTCACCACAAACGTTTTCAACTTGGGAGATAGTTTCTGATAGGAGACATGCCTAGCAATTGGGTGCTAAGTGCAACTCCTCTTTCCCTTCCTCAAGGCAATAGGCCAATGTAAGTCTTCAAGACTTGCCTCAGGTGCAGATTCATGGCTTTGCATCGGTGTTTGAGTGGGCTCTTCACCACTAGGCTGCTGTTTAGATGACACCCTAGACTCTTCCTCCCTAGTCTCGAATGGGTTGGGTGTGGTAAGGGATTCAAAGGGATTTGTATGCTGAAAGTCAGATTTGGAAGAGGGATTGGGCAATGAATTTGGTGAGTTTCTAGGACTATTTTCTGCAGTGTTTTCAGTGGAATATTGAGGAGGGACATTTGGTGTGTGAGGAATGGGGGTAAGAGTGGAGCCGCAGCAGAATTGGGTGATGTGAGGGGTTCATAAGCTTGCTGTCCAGAACCAGAAAAATCAGAAAAATCATATTGATGATCATTCTTGGTGTCACAAATAAGCCATTCACTCAGACCTCTCTCCCCTGAATGGTTTATTTGTTGAAAAAAGGTAGTTCTTAAATAAATTTGACATTCATACTGACATAGACTTTGTTATTGTCAGGACAAAAACACTTGTAGCCTTTTTGATGTGAGGGATATCCTAAAAAAATGGTTTTAATAGCTTTATGTTCTAATTTTCCACAATTATCATTTAAAACATAAGCTGTGCACCCAAAGATTTTTTGAAGAATTGTAGTAATAAGAGGTGAATCTGGATAAATTTCCTCGAGTCTCTGAAGAGGAGTGAGGAATTTAAAAACTTTTGATGGAATTCGACTTATGAGGTATGCAGAAGTTAAAATAGCATCCCCCAAAAATCTGTTTGGCACATTATTTTTAAAATAATTGCTCTTGCAACCTCAAGAAGGTGCCTATTTTTTCTTTCTCAGACACGCCATTTTGCTGTGGTGTATGGACACAAGAAGTTTGGTGATGAATGCCATTGTTTTCCAAGTATGTTTGATATGATATATTTAAATATTCCTTTCCATTGTCACTCTGAAGAACCTTTATTGAACTTTGAAATTGATTTTGAGTAAGTTTATGAAATTTTTGAAAAATCCCAAAAACCTCAGATTTTTACTTCATGAGATAAACCCATGTTAACCAAGTATGATTATCAGTAAATGTTACAAACCATTTGGCCTTAGAATTTGTTTCAAACTTTGATGGACCTCAAACATCACTATGTATGAGAGCAAACGTTTGAGTGGGTTTATTAGGATGAGGAGAATAAGTATTTCGAACTTGTTTTGCAAATTGGCAAGTTTCACAATGAAAATCAGAGATTGTTTTATTATCAATGCTTGGAAACAAGAATTGCATGTAGCGTAGACTAGAGTGGCCTAACCTAAAATGCCATAACATAATATCTTTATTCTTGAAAGTAGGAAGAGCAGCTTGAGCTTGAGCCTTATTCGGTGGTGATCCATGATGGTAGTAGAGCCCATTCCACACCTTTGCATTACCAATCATCTTTCCCAAGGTCAAGTCCTGAAAATTACAGCAATGTTTGTCAAAAATAACAAGGCAATTGATATGAAAAGCAACCTTTCTCACAGATAGCAGATTGCACTTAATTTCAGGGACATGTAGAACATCTTTTAAATCAATCTCATTAGATATATTAATAGTTCCAGATCCCATTACTGTAGCATATTGTGGCAACTTCAAGTATTGTGCTCAAAATTTAGAAAATTGGGAGAATAATTCTTTAAAACCTGAGATATGGTCTGTTGCTCCAGAATTCACAACTCAAATATTTTTAGTTTTTACTGTACCACTAAGAGCCTTAGTGAGAGCTGTACCTGCTTAAGCTAAAGTGACTGAAGGGGTATTTTTCTCATTTGGTTTAGCCGAGACAGGTGCATGTTTTTCTGAGATTTTTCTCAGAACTTGAAGTTCTTCAGTGCTCAAACCATTTGGCCTTAGAATTTGTTTCAAACTTTGATGGACCTCAAACATCACTATGTATGAGAGCAAACGTTTGAGTGGGTTTATTAGGATGAGGAGAATAAGGTATTTCGAACTTGTTTTGCAAATTGGCAAGTTTTCACAATGAAAATCAGAGATTGTTTTATTATCAATGCTTGGAAACAAGAATTGCATGTAGCGTAGACTAGAGTGGCCTAACCTAAAATGCCATAACAAATATCTTTATTCTTGAAAGTAGGAAGAGCAGCTTGAGCTTGAGCCTTATTCGGTGGTGATCCATGATGGTAGTAGAGCCCATTCCACACCTTTGCATTACCAATCATCTTTCCCAAGGTCAAGTCCTGAAAATTACAGCAATGTTTGTCAAAAATAACAAGGCAATTGATATGAAAGCAACCTTTCTCACAGATAGCAGATTGCACTTAATTTCAGGGACATGTAGAACATCTTTTAAATCAATCTCATTAGATATATTAATAGTTCCAGATCCCATTACTGTAGCATATTGTGCTCAGAAAATTTAGAAAATTGGGAGAATAATTCTTTAAAACCTGAGATATGGTCTGTTGCTCCAGAATTCACAACTCAAATATTTTTAGTTTTTACTGTACCACTAAGAGCCTTAGTGAGAGCTGTACCTGCTTAAGCTAAAGTGACTGAAGGGGTATTTTTCTCATTTGGTTTAGCCGAGACAGGTGCATGTTTTTCTGAGATTTTTCTCAGAACTTGAAGTTCTTTAGTGCTCAATGACCCCCCCTCGATTCTGCTGAGCTAGCTAACAGCCCTTTCTTTTTCTGCTTTTGATTGGTAGGCTTGCCATGGAGCTTCCAACATACCTCCTTGGTGTGCCCACCTTTGTTACAATGGTCACACCATCTTTCTGGTTTTTTTCTTTTTGCATCTCCCTGATTCCCTTTGACAGCCATTGCTGACATCTCACTAAGAGACTTCGAACCAGTTTGAGCCAGTATCTTTCAACTTTCTTCACAACGGACTAGATTGAATGCCTCCTCTAAGGATGGGAAGGGCTTCATACTCATGATTCTTCCTCATACCTCTTCAAATCCATCATTCAAGCCAAGCAAAAAATCATAGCACCTTTCTTTATCAATGAGTTACTTATAGTATATTCTATCTTTAGTATAGGACCCCTCATAGACCTCATAAAAGTCAATTTGTTGCCAAACCTTGCTTAGTGTAGTGAAATATTGAGTGACAGTCTTGTCATCTTGAACTAACCGACGTAGGGTACGTTTTACCTGGATAATAGCCGCTGTATTTTCTCTAATAGCATAGGTCATTTTGGCTGAATCCCAGATTTCCTTCGCTGTGAGTGCAAGTAGATAGCTTTCATTGATATCAGCTGTCATTGAGTTCACCAACCAAGTCATTAATGTTGTTTTCGGCACTCCAGATTGCAACCTGAGTCTGATAAGCATCGGCATTTCTTTGTTTTTTCCTCAGACAAACATCAAAACACTGCAGGACCATTGGAGGTTTCCATTGAGTCGATGTGTGATCAACACTAGGGGAAGAGAATCAGATGTCGCATTCGACATCCCAAGGTGCAACGAGTTGTGTCCATTGTGATCCCCTCTGTGTAATCTTGAACCAGTCTTGGTTGAGGCCTCCTCGCTTGAAGATGAGCATGCACCCTCATCCTCAGTATGGAAGGCTCGCGGCTGATTCATTAGAGCTGCCTTAAATGTCATAGGTTGGACAACCAAGGCTCTAATGCCATGTAATTTCTATGTGGTAACAGCTCGTGTATTTCATTGAGAGTAGAGTGTTACATATATGGGGAAAAGAAACAATAAAATCAGATCTGATTCTACTCCTAGATTCTCAGAGAAGAAATACAGATTACAAGAGAAAATAAGTCCCATGATTTTAGGGATCCTAATCTCACACACAAAAGGAAAACTAGGTCACATGATAATAGGCCCATGGAATTGATGGAAAGCCCAAATTTCCTCCAATAGTATATAACTCTGGGGTTACCTTACTTGCCAGTTAAATACATGTCTGATTGTAGTAATCTCAGTGCTTGTTTGACTTTGTTTTTTTGACAATATGTTCTCTTCATATTTATTAATATATTTTCTTTCCCTTGTATTATTTGGTCAAAAGGCATCTGGCTAGTTATTAACCCCCCCCCCACGGGTTGCTGGAATCTGACTAGTTATTATTTATTTGTTGAATACTAATTTCTTTCATGGTCTCTTAGTTTCATATGTCAAAAGGCTGAATATTCCAAGTGGTGTGGTGGGTGCTTGTCGATTGGATCTAGCATATGAACACTTCAAGGTATTGCTGACTTTCTATATTGCTTTTGATTGCTAGGAATAGATGATCTAAACTCTGGGTGGGATATTACGTTCAGCTTATTTAATTTAAATCATCTCTGAATTTCTTCCCCTACTTATTATTGTCCTTTACAACTTTTAAACTTTAGGTTTGGATAGATGCTTGTTTGTAACTGCTATCAATTCCTATGGTAAATCGGTGTCTCTAATGTTTCCCACCTGTATACTTTGAATTACTTATAAGGTTGAATATATGGGATGGGGGCCTTACAAAGTCTGTTTGTCATATGGTTAGCATCCATTGGCATCCAAAGTAGTGTTTGTCCATTAATATCGAATGTAGTAAAGTGGTGACAATGGACTTTTGGTAAACAAGGGCTACTAAAAATGTTGGTTTTAATTAGCATTGTATGGCATGGTGCTGGAAACTGGTAGTTTGTTATTGGCAGAAGTTGTAGCTTTATCTTTTGACGAATCATTATGTTGAAGTGCATACAAAACCATTTAAGAATTGCTTTTATGGAAAGAAATTTAAATCTAGACGGATCCCATCAACATAAGTTTATCACCAGAATTTTTTTAGTAAGCACATCCAAGGTTATATATTTTCTGTTGTTGATTTGGTTAAGACTTAAGACATAGCAGTGCTTGCAACTGTCAAATCTTAGTCCAGATGACTCTGGAATTTGTCATTTTAATCGTTCTTCATATTATTTCTTTTTGTTTAGGTTTGTTGACATTTTTGACATTTCTCATAATGCAGGAGAAACCTCATTTGTTCCAATTTGTTGCAAATGAGAAGCAGGTATAGGCTCCCCCCCCCCCCTACATAGTTATGTATCTTCAATGGTTTTATTTGCATTTATTATTTATTTATGTTATCATTATTTTTCTATAGGTTAAAGCAGCCAATAAACTTCTAAAGACAATGCCACAAAATGGCATGGGCAAAAAGGTGGATGGGGTGCCGGTTTTTAGTGCACAGAACTTAGATATTGCGATAGCAACTACAGATGGAATTAAATGGTGTGTTTTTTCCCCTCATCTTCCTCACTATATTTGGCATCAGTGTAAATTTCACAAAACCTCGTCATATTGTCTTGATATCCTTTAAACGAAATTAAGTCTTGATTGCTTGGATTTATTTCATTCTCCCATAGTTTAGTTACTGGGAATATTTTTTTTCCTCCTTGTTTTCTTTACAATTGTATGTGCTTTAGATTAGCTTTGAAATTTAGATTTTTACTACTATAAGCTTCCTATCATAATTTTTAGTGTTCATTATACCTTCTTATCTTTTATGATATGTTTTCCATCTTTAGTAGTAGCCTTCACGTTATTCATTGTGTCATCATGTCTATCATCTCATCAGTCTATATAACTGAATATATTATGCTTGCAATCTTACTCTTTTTTTCATCAGGTACACTCCCTACTTCTTTGATAAAACAATTCTTGATAACATTCTTGAAGAATCTGTTGATCAACATTTCCATGCTTTAATACAAACTCGGCACATGCAGCGCCGGAGGGATGTGATTGATGACAACATAGCAGCAGAGGTGATTGAAGAGATGGGAGATAGTTTATGGGAGCCTCCAGAAGTATGACTTTACATTTGTCTTTCTTTCCTCCTTTCCTGCAATTATTTTTTTCTGTGATTGTTAAAAAATTTAATTTATTTTTTGTGTTTTTCTTATTCTCTTTTCTATTATTATTATAGAAAATATTTTCACTTATATCTAGATACTTATAATATTGGGAAAATCCTAGAAAAAGCCCTTGGAATATACCAAATCCCAGATTGGGCCCTTAAATTTCAAAAATGACAGAATGGGTCATTGACCCAATCTGTCATTTGTGAAATTCAGGCGAATTGACATTTTTACCCTTGAGCAAAAGTGAGTAGTTATTCTCTAAACAAATCTAGGTAACGCTTATACTGTTCTAGTGATTACAAGATTCGTTGTAGTTAATAACAAGGTACCTGACAATAATAAGATACCTGACTATGAAAAAATGAGTAGTTATTCTTTACACAGATCTAGGTAATACTTACATTGTTCTAGTGATTACAACATTAGTTGTAGTTAATAACAAGACACCTGACTATGAAAAAGTAAATAGTTATTCGCTATACGAATCTAGGTAACACCTAAACTCTTATAGTGATTCCTTGAATCATTGTAGTGAATGAATAAATGAGGGTAAAATTGTCAATTCGCCTGAATTTCACAAATGACAGATTGGGTCAATGACCCATTCTGTCATTTTCGAAATTTAAGGACCCAATCTGGCATTTCCCATATTCCAAGGACCTTTTTTGGGATTTTCCCTATAATATTTACACTTATTTATCTTCTAATATTGTGTACATCTACCTGATTTTCCTTACAGGTTCAGGAAGTGTTAGATGAAATGGGCCCTCCTAGTATACCACTAAGTGTTATTTCGAAGGCTGCAGAAATACAATTCCATTATACTGTTGACAAAGTACTACTTGGTAATAGGTGGTTGCGGAAAGCAACTGGCATACAACCAAAATTTCCATATATGGTTGACTCATTTGAGAAAAGGTACATTCCATGCTATTCTTAGCCGTTTTGAACTGATATTTACATGTTTGAACCTGTCGCAATGTCAGTCTTTCTGTTAGACCAGTGGTTTCTTTGTCCCATTTCCATGCCTATAACATGAAAAACTTGACAGCTGTGTGTGCTTTCCCCCAGAGTAAAGAATGATTTTACTAATCCAAATGAGACCACTTGAAGTGAATTTAGCGTTACAATTGTAAACAAGGCATTTTCCCTGCTGGTTCTTGATAATATACTATATCTTTTGAGTTAAGCAGCATCATACTGTGAATATAACCACTAAACCTCTATCTTCTGTGACTGCTTGTGCAAGGCCTTTCCTAGAAGGTAAAGACTTGGATGCTTATCATTATACGCTTTATGTCCAGTTTCCAAATGAAAGGTTGCTGCATGGATTTTTTTTTGAACAAAACATCATTCACCT
The DNA here is from genome assembly GCF_004799145.2 of Neltuma alba. Taxonomy (NCBI): domain Eukaryota; kingdom Viridiplantae; phylum Streptophyta; class Magnoliopsida; order Fabales; family Fabaceae; genus Neltuma; species Neltuma alba. The sequence goes on from NW_021633161.1 coordinate 177,112, forward strand.
CTTTTTTCATTAATGTTCCGTTGACAAAAAAGAAGTCTGAAAGCTTTTATGCAATCCTCATGTGTGTCATGTTTCTTTGTGTTGATCTCTTTTAGCTGTCCTTGAAACATTTGTTTGCAGTAACTCCTCTATGTTGCCACTGACCCATTTCAGTTTCCCTGCTCTAACCCTGAAACTTGTGAGCTCTATCTTGTGGCTGTTAAAAGAAATCATAAGCGTCTCAGGTGCATGGCTTCACAGTTTATCATAGTCAGTTTTATTTCTCTTTAATTGTTACTCATCCGTTATACTAGTGCCTTTATCTATCTCCTCCATATTATTCTTTTAGAATGATGTCTGGTTGGTAGCTTTCTTTCTGATTGGGTGAAGGCATGAGCATTTTGAGCATTTTGAGCTACCATTAACAGTGGAGGCGAACAACATATTGGGTTATGGAGTTTTTGTGCTTTATTGGAATGCAGATTGATCTGCGCTTTTCTGCATATGTGCTGTCTGTACAAGCAATAGAATCGGTAATGATAAGTCTAGTTTTGGGATTTGTGGAGGCTGACAACAAAGAAGCAGTGCTCGAATAAGTTTCTAGAAACCGAGGTCTCGTAAAGAAATTTTTGTTAGGGAAAAATCAATGAAACCTAAACAGTTGAAGATGAGTTGTTTAGAAAGTCCATATGGCAACTTTTATTTGAAAACTGGTCAAGTATATAATAAGTACCTTGTCTTTCTCCTCAGAGAAATGATAGAAAGCCAGTTGAGAGAAGATGGGGCAGGGTTCGTTAGGGGAACAAGTTAAAGGGACCCCTCCAGTGGTCTTAAACTACTGTGGGCACAGAAGAGAGGGTAAAACCAGCAAAGGCAGCTAACTTTTCTCTAGTTTCTGAAATGAGGAAATGTGTAGGATAGGAGCGAAGATCTCGGAAAAAGTAGAAGAGTAGAAGGCTTATGCAAGGTTTGACGTTGCTAGGGAGGGGTTGTGGCCTCTTTGTTTGCATTTCGTTTTTTTTTTTTTCCCCCTTTCCCCTTATTAGTACGTTATTTCAGCGGTAACAAAGGGGACTGATTTTGTTATATGCTTTCCTCTTCTAATCTCCATTGAAGAGGTGTAATCTCCCATGTCTATTAATACATTCCAAAATTCCGTCTGTGCGATTGGCCATTGATTGAATTGTAACGAATTTCCAAATGCATTATTGTTAAAGGGTACATTTGAACTTTCCAGAGGTTACTTAGAATACTACTTAAGTAAAGGATGTATCATCTCACATAACATGAAGCTCAGTCCGAGTTTTACATTTTAGTCAGATATTTGCCTGCATGCTTTCTGGATGAGCACTGACACTATGACCCAGTTGCTGGAGATTGTTATAGGTAGAACAAGGTTGCACGGGGAAGTTTACTCTTATCTTTGTGGTTGTCATGTTTACATCAACAAACTGATGTATTAATTATGGGTGTGTTTGCATGAGTAGTGCCAAAAATGACTTTTATTCTATCTGATTTTTACAAATGTGAGTTAGAGTAAAAGTCAGTTAGTATAATGTGATTTATGTTTGTATTAGCTTTTATAAAAAATCAGTTTGAAAGTTTGAAATTTGTTTGGATGGATGATGAAAAAGTAAGTTTAAGATATAAAATGACTGAAAAGGGCATGAATTTTTATATAAGACTCGGTTAACTAGGTTGGAAAAATTAAAGATACACAATTATTTAAGGAGATCATGTAATATATAATATAATTAAATAATTTGTTTAGCTTTTTTAATCTGTTCAAGTTAGTCTTTTGGGGTTTTATGTTATGGAGCAAAGGTAATATACATATGCAATTTGGTAAATTTTAGAAAAGTAATAAATTAAATTAATTAAATTTTATTAGTTAATTTTTTTTCTTCTAAGGAAAAAACATCAAATTATTGAGTCAAAATATAATTATACCTACATAAATATAAAATTTATTTTTAATGAATAAAAAAATATATGTAAATATATGATGTATAAAATAATATTAAAAATTTAAAAATATTATATAAACATATTCAAAAGTTATTTTAACTTTTTACAATGTATGATTACTGCCTTCGTAGCTTCTCCTAGAGCAACTCAAACGTACACCCGAAAGTTGCAGTAGGGAAAAAAAATTCAGTTTCGAGTAAAAGCTCATTCATGTTGAACACCAATCCAAACACGTTTCTCTTCAAATATTCCTGTACCGTGCGTTGCACAATTTACTAAATGCTTTTTTCATCCCAAACGAAGATCCAAACATGCTCTATATCTTGGGAAGCAGATTCCAGTTTGTAGAATTATCTACAGATATTAAACTTCTGATGCTTTGAAGTTACTATCAGCCGTAGATTTTTCCTAATTCTTCTTACACACTGGCAGACAATATTGAACTGCTTTTCTATGTTTTGATTTATTTAGCGAAATTCAGAAGTCTCTAAGGTTTCTCATAACTGTCATTGGGATTGCCAAACTGAATTGCAAATGGATTAGGGGCTTATCTATAGCCTACTGTCCCTTATTGTTCTAACGGTCGCTTACGAACTGTTAGTTATCAGTTTATTTATATATTTATATATTTTCATAAATTCAAAAATGACTATCCCGCTCTTACTGAAAAAGAAATGAAATAAAATGACTATCTGTTGGGTTCTTTTGTCATTGGATACCCACTTTGCAATTTGCACATTACTCTTAGATGCACCCCATCCTACAAGAGATCTTTGTCTGTTGTTAAATAAATAAATAAATAGAAAAGTATCTAGATCTTGTGCATTATCAATGCAGTGTCTGTAACTTTAATGTTTTTAATCCTGCAGAAGTGAAGCTTCTCTTCTTAGAGCCTCAGAGTCAAACAGGCGCCTTCCTAAGTCTGAAGTGGAAGATAGCCGTAAAGATGGTGAATTCGTTGGCCCTTCTGACTACAACTTGAGAAATAATACTCGGGCAATTAAGGAGACTCAGCCAAAACCTAGGCTACCTTTTCTTGACTGGTTTCAACACTTATGGCCAAGGCATAGGCAGCAAAAAGAAGGCTTATCAAAGAAAGGCGTGGAAGAGGATCCTAAACAAAATCCTTTTCTTCCCAAGATTACAATGGTTGGTATCTCTACAGAGGAATCTGGCCACATGAACAGAGCAACTTTGAAGAAGACAATGGAGGATCTAACACGAGAGTTGGAGAAGACTGAACATGCTGATGCGTCTGGTGTTAATTGTAGTGAGGGCAAATTAGAAGAGAAGGATCCTCTGTTTGTAGCAAATGTTGGTGATTACTATTCTGGTATGGCGAGGACAGGATCTACTCGATGGATTCGTGGGGAAACAACCAAACCCCATCAAGAAAGTAAGTTCTGACGATATCCTTAAGAAGTGGAAGATCGTACTACCAACCAACGCATGATAATATATTCTGCTAAAGAGCTGGGGATTTCCCTTTTTGTATTGTCTACCATAAGCCAATAAGATATCTGAGTTTCACATTGAGCCATGTTGTACGTAAGATGCATGTCATTGCTACTGCAGTGTTGTTTAGTCAGCGTTAATATTAACTTGATCTTTGATCAATGCTGTAAATGACTCTGGGGAAGTCTTAATGTTGACCATTTTGCTAACTTTAAGAAGTAAAGAATTATTACACTTTGTTTTTGTGAGTTTGGTGGAGAATGAAATGAGGTCCGGACATAAAAGATTGTTTAAATTATGGATAAAATTTTTAGTGTAATGATTTTTTTCATTGAAATATGAAACTCACTATCTCTGAAGAATGTTGAGTTGAAAGTGAAGAAAAAGAAAAGGTATTTATGTCAATAAATTCAAAAGCAAGCTGATCTGCAGCCTTGTACTTCAACTTCCTCTCATCGTTACTAGTTATGACTATAAGAGAAGTAACGTCAGTTCATAGCCCTCTCTAATTACCTTGTAAGAGGTTTATCAATCACTTTTCGTTGGTACTTTCATAAGAATACTTTTCAAAAATTTCTTAAAATTATTTATTAGAAGAAAAAATTTCTTTGTGTGGCACTAATGAATTTCTCTCCAGCAGCAAACATTACTCTCTTTATAGGATATATGAGTGCATTATTAAAGTATTATTGTATTTAAAAAAACTTAGTTAAAATGGGTTAAAGACAATAAATATGTAAAAATTATCATTTTCCCTTAAAAAAAAAAGTCCTCATTTATGAGTGAAAGAGAGTATAAAGGAGAAAATGAGAAAGTTATTCGAATAAAGAGAATGATACTTCAAAAAATAAAATAATAAATATATTGAGTATTAAAATAAATGGGAGCAAAATAGGAAATTAACCAAGAATATTTGAGATATCTTGCAAATATTTCTTATAAATAAGAACAAGTAGAGATGGTAGTTGTTTCTTATTAAAAAAAGAGACAGAGGAAGTATTGTTGAGGGAGTAACAATAGGGGTAGTTTAAAAAAAATGATAAATATGAGATATAGGTTTTATTTTTAACATCAAAACCAACCCCAATTAGACCTTATATTAAAGACCGGAAAGGTAATATTAGTATATATACACACAGTTGTACTACGAATTGTATATAATATGAATGATTTCTTAAATTCCACATAACATATAGAAAAATGTGTCTACTCTATTTATGCATGTAATAATAATGCTGCTTTTGTTATTTTTGTAAGATTTCATGTTATGAAAACATATCTAATTTTATATGGGGTTAAGCCCTCTTTAGGTCCTTAGGCCCCTATATTTTTTTCATTATTTTTTTGTCATTATATTTTATTTCGTCCAAAATGTTGGTCCGTATAGTTTTATAATGATTTGGATCTAAATTTAGCAGTGTTAACTTCGCTAATATGAGATTAATAGTATTAAATAGACAAATGCAGACTACTAACTAGAGTTGGATAAGCCTTGCATGTAGGGGTCAAACGAAAACTTGTTCAGTATAGGAGCATGGAAAGTGTTTAACTCTATGAAAAGGCAACTTAAATGCATGACAAAGGACCAAAAAAAAAAATAATTTTCAATAATAAAATCTGATCTCTAACATTTGAATTCATGTGGCAAAAATACAAAAAATGATTTTACCCTCCATGAATTTGCTTAAGCAACCGAGTGTGATCATCAAAGTCTTGGCTATCACCACAAATGTAGACAGCAAGGAGATGCTTCGCTAGCGAACTAAGGTTGAAAAAGTAGGCCATAGCATTTTAAAGGAACATAACGAAATTGGTGCTAGATAGAATATGTAGATAGTTAGGCCAAGGTAAACTCAGCCATATTTTGGTATAGCTAAGGTTGTGACGGTCATGTATGTATGCACGTAGAAGGAAATTCCGAATGCAAAGAGGGGAGCTTGGAGCCTCATGGAGTAGTTGCCTCACTCTTCAAGGATAAAAACTGAACAACAGAATTGTTTACTCTAGATGTGTATGTGTTTTTTCTTATGATCGCTAATATTTACAATATAGAATAATATTAATAAATATCATTTTGTTTAATCCCTACACTGTAAACCTTTTAAAGCTGAACTCTTCACTTGGTGTATTTTCAAAGTAACGTTCATAAATGTCAAGTTTAAATTCATATATAGAGAAGTTAGATGAATTGATCTTGATTTTTGGCCAAAAATATTGATCTGGATTAACTCATCATTTTAAATTGATGAAATCATATTTGAAAGTGAAAAAAAAAAATAAAGCAACAATTCAAATGTCGCAAATTAGATTCAATTAAAATCAATTTTATCAATCGTATTATCATTTGTCACATGTTTAAGTTGTTTAAGTTGCCCTGAGGGTCAAACTTTCTTTAAGGGTGTGTTTGGGTGACACCCCAAACCATGGTTTGAGGAATAAATCACCCAAACACCCCTCCAAAAACCAAAACCATGGTTTTGATGGTTTTGGAAAAAGCAAAAATTTTTTGCTTTTGGAGAAAAAAGGGAGAGTGTGAGAGCTTATATGATATGTATCTTGTTATTTTTTTTATAAACATATTTTTTTATAAACATATTTAATTTTATATTTTATAAATATATATACATATTAATTATTTATTAATTATATTATCTTATGTATTATTAATTATGTTGGTAAAAAATATATTATTAACACTTTTATTCCTTCAAATTAAAATATATCATAAAATCTATTTTTCTATAATTATCATATTAACTTATGTCTTTTTTTTAGTAATTTGTATATATAAAAAGTGCTTCTGATAACAACTATCCAAACACTCTCACTTCTCAGAATCACTTTTTTACAAAATCTATTCTTCACAGAATCTATTCTTCCCAGAATCTATTCTCCAGAATCACTTTTCCAAACCACGGTTTGGTTTCATCCAAACACACCCTAAGTCTCTATAGTTTTAATGAGTTTCAAACATATAGGCCACATCAGTCCTAGTTAGTAGTTCATGTCAGCCTATTTATTGATATTAACGCCACTAGCCCTATGGAGACCAACATTTCGGGTAGCATAAAGTACAGGAATGGAAAACAATAAAGAAAAAATTGAAAATAAATGCCCTATTAAAAATTTAATTGGTAGATAAGATCTAAGAATTTTGTGCAACTTAACTTTTATTGTATGCAACTTAATTTTCTTTATGTGCAATTTATCTTCCCTTGTGTATAATAATCTTTTTTTTTTGTGATGTGCAACTCAATTTTCTTTTGTATAAATGAAATTCTTTTATGTGCAAGTCATCTTTCTTATGTGCAAACTAATTTTTTGTATCCAAATAATGTTTTGTGCAAATTATCTTTCTTTGTGTGTAAATAATCTTTCCTTGTGCAATTAATCATTTTAGGGACCATTTGCCAATTAAATTTGTAATGAGAGATTTATCCCTAATTTTCTCAACAATAAATATAGGGATCAAAATCTAAAATTCATCATGAGAAATACTTGTATACTCTAAGAGCACCATGACATCTAAACTTTGACCAATTAAAACATAACCCAAATCATTTTAATCCTACTTGGATGATGATTCATTTGAAACAATTCACATCTAATTTATTTTTAAGGGAATAAACCCTTTTAGTTTTTTCAAAATAAAAATAAAAATTCATCTAAACCCATTCGCGTGCAACGATCGTCAATGGGGAAATTAAAAACTTCGCCCAAATCTAACCTTGGTCTATCAAGAACAATGCCTTCTCCATTTTTGTCATGAATCTGGCACCCCTTGACCTAGGTGACATCAACCGCAAGGCTTGATATTTTGTTGTGTAGTTTCAACAGCGGAGAGAAATCCTCGCAACCTCTAGTTAGATATTATGAATAAAAGGAAGAGCCTTTGTTTCTGTATATCAATGAGTGAGACAAAAAAGACAAGTTTGTGTAAACCCAAAAAAAAGTTTGTCTTAGATTATTATTTCATTGAAATACTATGTCTTGAGATTGCTTATTTCTATGTTTTAACCTTTTAGCCCAGAAGGTTGCTTTTAATCTGTTTGAATTAATTGTTTTGTATTTAGTGTTGTGATGAGTGACTGATTCAATTGCTTCAAAGGATGTTAAAATGAGTAGAAGTGTCCTATGTGCATTGGAACTTTCTCTTTCTTGTTATGATCAGTCTCATTCAGTCTGCATAATGTGCTAGGAGTATAATTTAATTTGATAGTGATTTTGATTCATTATCTTGGCTTTTTGATTTTTTAGTTTATGAACTTTTATTAAAAAAATAGTTTTGTGTATGATTTAAATTTGTTTTCATATTTTATAATAGAATGGAAATAGCAAATGAATCAAAGTTAGATATTAGGTCATGTTGTAAACAATGAAGATGAGGGTTATGTTTTATATGTAACAAGGTCACTTATCTCATTAAAATTTACCATAATATATAGAAATAAAACCAATAAATATATCATATCATGGTTATTTAAAAGCAATCATGTTTTTAAGAGGCTAACCATGATAGAAAGACATTCAACCTCAATTAATACTATCATAGTTAGAAAAAGAAATACTTTATTATCTGTAATAATAACATATACTATCATATAGTATATTTACATGCAAATTATGTTGGAAAGGATTAGTTGCAGTTAACATAGTTATAAAACAATATGTCCCTTATTGATAAATTATAATCACAATTCAGGTTTGACCATCTCAATCAATATTAATAATGACTAAACTTGCAGAAATTGCCATTATCGCATGGTGGATCTACATATAACTCAATCACATGCAACCTAAGAGCCTTAGGCCCACTACCAGCACTCCAAGCCAGTGTTCAGATAAAATAAGCAAAAAATAAAAGATGTAATATGTTCATCAAGACAAACAACATAAAAATATGAGAAAGTGAAATAAGTCCCAAATGAATGTAGTCCTAATATGTGACAATATACGAAAAAGATTATATAAAGTAAGGCTCAGAAACTCTACATTGTCAGCTGTTGCTATTAAGCCTCAGGAGTCTTCCTTAAAGTTCTTTTAATGCATTATTTCTTGAAAATGGTAAAATAATAGGAGTGAGATAATGTTTTAGTAACTAAATCCCTATCCATCATACACACTAGCATGGACCAATAAGGCATTTGGTGAAATATACTTTTTGAAACAAATATATTTTTACTTAGCAGCTAGAATATATTTACTATATTTATTAGCCAACCTCAAAACATCTTGATCAATCTCAAACATAATATAACTATTATCTTATCCACAAGATAGTAACCTAGGATAATTCAAATTAAAGATGCAAGTATAAATCCCAGTTCCAACCTTATCTCCTTCTTATTTCCACCTACTAAACCCATGGGCTAAGTCTGGCCATATGATTGGCCACTCTTACAAGCTCACACGAGTGATATGGACTAGCTAAAGTCTATAGAGCACTCAGTGGACCATGTGTTTCCCCTTAAAGAACTAGTAGGGTGTTGTAGTCCTCTGAAAAACTAGTGGGACAAGAACAGAGGGCAACCATAGAGCTCTGTATGGAGGTCAATATCACATGACAAGTATATAAATATCAGTAACTCCAATTATCTTTTCCACAACCCATCCCAAATGCACATGACTCAAAACATTCAAGTATATATACATATATAGAGGAACATAACTCATTAACAATTTAACTCATGCATCATATTCTAAAAATTTATTTGTTTTCAAACTCACTTCATCTAGTTTCCTAAATAAAAGCATTTCACAAGACAGTCTAAGTAAATAAAAACTTCATATGAAAGAATTCTGTTATCAAAATCACTCACAAACACATACTAGAGCATGTAATAGATAAAGATTGAGTTGCCTAGTATCACACCTTACTTTAATACCCAATTTTATATCAAGTGGGAGCAATTGGAACCATTACTTACGTCCTTAAGTTAGAAAAGTTTGAACTTTTAAAACTTTCTCTTCAAGTTACTATTCATGAAAATCCTTAATTTCTCCAAACTTTGAAAAATCATAACTAATTTTAAAAAAAATCAAAACTATATGGTTCCAAGTCCTACTTGAAGTTTGTAATGAGATATTTAAGGGAAAAAATATAATTAGAGTATGAATCCAGCTCATGTGTGCCCAATTTTCACGTCAATATATACTGTTCATTTGATTATTTTTTTAATTTTTCAAGATTTATGTCCAAATTTGGAAGGGCATAACTCTTTGTACAAAAATTCAAATTAAATAAATTACCACTCATTTTAAAGCTAAAAATATGATCTATTAGAATGTTAAGTTTCAGATCCAAACTCCATCATTTGCTTAAAATTTTGCACAGTCAAAGCTTGTCCTGAAAAAGTCAACTTTTACCCTTTTATGTCAAAACCTAACCAAATAAAGCCATGTCCATTTCCAACACAATCCAGCTACATAATACAACATATAATAAGTCATTTAACATAACTTACAATTCAATTTGATCATCTATACACATATCCATAAATATTACAAAACTTGTGTATAGAGTTCAACATAACTTCATAATTCCAAATAAAATTCGTAACATTCTTCTTTATGGTCATAACACTTCCTTGCCCTTAGTCACACCACTTACTTGCCTTATTAGTATTGTTTGAACATAGAGATGAATGAGATTTCATAGAAATCTCAGTAGCAAAAAAATTACAACAATAATATTAGACATGCAAGATATATTACAATCAATTCCATAAAATATTTCTCTACCTCTTGCCATAGAAAAACTATATCAAATCATTCCAAGTCAATAAATTAATGCATTATGCCAAGTCATATCATGCAAACAAATCAACCACATTACCATCAATAGTTTCAAATATCATGTGACATATATTCAAAGGATCATATTCTGTAATAACCAAGCAAGTTAATATTAAAATTATAAATTCCATGCTACCTCTTTCTAATCCAAGAATTTCGGCCTCTTTGATTCCTTCTTGGTCCTTCTTATTCTTTTACTCAATGCCTATCAATCCATGCACAAATACATGCCAAATTATCAACCATATCACATGAAATACCATTAGGCATCAATATAACTCTATAACCCTCTTTCCTTTGACTTTTTCACATTAATTTTCATCTTTGTCTCCATCAATCTCTTGGGCCATTCCTATACAATTTTTCATGTAGAATCCAATTACCAAATCAGATTTAAAAAAATCAAACTCCTTCCTCCTTAACTTCATTTGACCGAATAGTATGCTTTAGGGATCCAAAATTTCTATTTTTGATTCCACTAACTTTAAATACTTTTTCTATGGAAACATCAAATTAAACTGAATCAATTTTTAACCCCACGAACTTGAAGTGACCAAACTACACAATAATTATGGAAACTTGAAATTTCTTCCAAAAATCAATGCAAACATCAACCAAGCAAGTTATTCCAAACCCTAAATTATGGTTCATATCCTTCCCTAATCATCCCTCATTATTTCAAAATTTGGACAGCAACATATTTGCCACCAAACTCTACTTGAAACAAGCTAGAATCATAGTCAAATTAAAGCTTGAACATACCTTGATTAATTCTTGATTCTTGCTTGATATTTTTTGGCCAATCATAGCATGAAAATGGCTCTTCAAACTCAATTTTTCTGTAGCAAAATCCCCCCCTTTTTGTGCTAAGAGAAAAAAAACAAAATTGAAGGCTTGTGGGGGGGGGGTAATTATAGACTTCAAAGTGCCCTCCTCTTCCTTCCATGTGTCCCTTAAAACTCTAGAGTTTTTGGGACATGTAGACATCTTAAAATGCTGCAAAAATATGGAGGTGTATAAGTGTCCAAGTATAATAATGTTTAAGATAAATAAGATAAAATCATGTGATGTTCTACATTGTTTTATTCCATAATCATGTGCAGGACTTGTGCCACAAAATTACTATCCATTCCTGGCCCAAAATAATATCCAATGGGCTAGAGAAAGAAGGGAGAAGTATCACCTTACATCTCCAAACATTTTTCTATCCGATTTCGTCATATCGGCTAAAATTTCTCTCTAATTTAGAAAAAATTTTTGGACCTTCAAAAATTCACTTCTTCCCATAAAAAAAATCATATTTTAATATAGTGCCCCTGAAAATTTTTAAGATTTATCTCAACCTCTAACTATTTATTTTGAATTTTCTTTTAAATTGGGCTTTATTGAAAATATTTCAGAAATAAATATTCTAAAATTAATCCTTTCACTTTCAGGGCTTGGAAATAATTTCATAAACTCACATAAATCCTTAAATAATTTTCCAAAATTTTTTCAAAGTTATTGAGGTCTCTATTGTCTTCAGCTCATTTCCCACTTTTTTCTCCAAAAAACCTCCGTTTACCGAAAATTCTGTAAATAATTATTCTTGTGCTATTTCCACCTCTAGGGCCTCAAATAGGATTCCAAAACCTCTAATTTTTTGTTTTACTATTTTTCAGAAATTTTCCAAAATTTTTCGCAAATTTTTCCATTTTGGCCTTCCTAAACAGATAATTTCAAAAATATCAGTCGGACAAGAGTAAGATCTCAACTCAAAAGTTGTTTCAACTCTGAGTCTACTTCACTACTTGACCTTCTATCTAATTTATTATTCACATTTTCAAGGTTAAAATTGACGGGATGTGACACCTGATCTACTAACTAATAGTCAAATACAAATAAGGCTCGCACTCAAAAATGCTACAATAGAGTTTATATCTATAAATGGAATTAAAATGTTTTCTTTATAGAGTTAGAGTAAGTTACTCATAAAGTTCTAGCCGTTAACTCCCTTTCTAAGACATTCACCGTTACTTAGAATTATAGCTTAAAAGGCTTTTTTTAAGGTTTATAGTAACAATATGAGATGATTTAGATTCAATTTTTAGGTTCTCATAAGTTAAATTATGCTTTAATTATTAGGTCATATCATTAGAATCATTAGCTTTGTAACCTAAATAGAAAATCCCCAATTTATAGCTTATATTCTATCTTTAAAAAAAATCTAGACAAATAGATTCAATATGAGTTAATTTATGCTCACTATAGAAGTCCAATTATTAATCCAACCGTTGAATTTAATGTCTTACATGTCACAAGTCTACTTTCTAAATTTTGGATCTATCCAATGGTGAAAAAATTTTAAAATGGTAATTTATTATTCAAGATTCTATCTACCAAATTTGAAAAAAAAAAAAGTTGAATACATAACTAATAACTTGTAATTCAAAGATCTCATTGACGATCCAACCGTCGAAATTGACAAGTTGGATGTCCCAAATGGGCTTACCAAATTTTTGTCTGATCCAACAATTAACAGACCTAAAACTAGCACTTTTTTAAGATTGCTTTAGATATGTGCGAAGATTATTTGCTTACTCTTAACTCCATCCACCACCTCCTATATATAGGTTGCTAAAGCTCCTTCATTCTTCTATTTGTTCGGTGTGGGACTTCTATACTATACTATACATATTTATTTCTATAATATCACACACACAGTCATGATTAATTCAAAAAAGTTTGCCTATATTTTAATCTCCATTAACATGATACCAAGAGATATTTATTTATAAATTTGATTAAATTCTAGAGATAACAATAAGGATGTTACATCATACACAAAATATGCACATCAATTGGGTTTCTTTCTGTAAGAAAATGGAAACAAATTTATATTGCTAGAACTAAAAAGATTCGTACAAGAGAATATGTGTGTTCAAAGAAGAGTCTAAATATTTAGAAGAAGATAGCAATACTTCGTTTACTAAAATGAATGCAAGAACAAATTGTCAAGTCATGATTCAATTTAGTATTCAATTAGATGGTCCATGGAAGATCACTAAGTTAATTTAAAGGACTCTGTTAATTCATTCATAAAAAGCACAACCAAACATTATATTTTGCTAATGATATTTATCCCACCAAATGATTCACAAATTCAATCATACTTATTTGTATAATGAGGCATGTCAATAACCACTATATCCCAAAACAATCAATTGTTGATCTGCCATCTCTTCAAAAACATTTGCAAATGTAATTCATGATTGAATTATCATTATAATAAAACATTAGATTTCAGCCTGATGACTTTTTAAGAGATTAACTAAACTTTTTCATCCCTAGCTTCTACATCAATTTCAACTTTTGCCTATTGACGTCATTTAAAAAATCTTTGTCAAAAAATCTAATTTTGTTAAAGCCATGTGTTCCTTTACCTAAAGGCTCCGCACATCCTTAGCTCTCATTCTAACATTAAATCCCAATATTCTCAATAAAAAAAAAAAACCTAAAACGCATGGTCTACAAAAATCAAATAGGATTCACAAGTTGACTTAGGATAATCGTTCTCATATGGCACAAGCATAAGCCATTTTAGAAAACATCTTTTCAATTATTTTAATTGTCACAGACCAGAAATGGGCCTTCAGCTCCCAAGAATTGGGCAAGACCCAAACCTAATCACCCAAACAAAAATTACAATTATATTATAGTTACCAAAAAACAAAATAAAAAAATAAAACAATTTTTATTTACAAAAGGATAAAAATAGAAGTTGTAACACCTTATTTTAATTACACCAGAGGGGTTATTTAATTAGTTGTCAAACCACTACGACATGTTTGATCCTATAAAAGTAGAATACTTTCATTAACTCCTTTTTGAAACTTCTCTCAAACACAAAGTTCGATCTTATATAAGGGGGGCTTTCTAAAACAACTTTAAACTTTTGAAAATAGCTGCAAAGTGACCTGTTCAGTTGTTCAATAATCCAATTTATCTTGGCTTTAACGTTAATAAAGCCTCTTTTGGCTAACTAATCGATTCCAGATATCACTGCATTTGCCATTCATCTATTTAAAGCCACAATAAATGCACTTGCCCTTTTCTAATTCGGTAACTAAATATAGTTACATACAAGTACCTCTACTCTTACTACCATTATATAGTCATCAGAGCATATGACACTTACCAACAGGCTACATGAGCCTTAGGTTTCCTCTTTTTAAATGTGTATACAAAAACCCATATCTCTTTACATATCTAAATATATATACATAACTATAACTATTCATGGTTAACCAAAAGCCAAATAGGTAAATAGCAAAGTATTATTCATATGATCAACTATACAATTCACTTCTACTCCATCCTTCTTAGATCCCTTCAATCACCACACTCCCATCCTTTGAGCCTTTTGCCTTCGTTCTACATCATGGAAGAAAGGGGTGGGATTCTAGAAATCTTAATAGTAACAGCAGTCCATCATATGATTATATAAAGTTCATAAATGCATGCAAAACAAGCCATATTAACAGTACTTGAAACCAAACATAATCAGCTATGCTTAAACATCATAAGCTTTGCAATAAAATATATTCAATGATGCTCATACATCACCCACTTTGTAACACACATGGCCATTGTAATTAAATCAACACAAAGAAAATATTACATACTCATAACAGAGTATAGCTCCACCGGCTCAATACAAAGCAAATATCACGTACTCTTACTTGAGTACAGCTCTATGACCTCAACACAATGCAAATTTCATATACTCTTACCTAAGTATAACTCTATGAGCTACCAATTGTTCATCACATAATATATCCACCATATATTCATTAAAGAATATAGACACTATGGCATAAATAGACATGCAAAACTATTACATAAGTATATGAGAGGCAAAAAGTCACTGCCTGAAGTCCCTTCTTCACTTTTACCTTCTCTTGCTTTCTTTCTTACTTGTTTTCTTAGCGGGCTCGGGCAAATATCAAACCCTGCAACATAGTTTCATATAGAAAACGGCCAATACTTAGTCCATTTAACTTTTATTATCAAAATTTAGCTTCTCTTTACCACTAATGAACTCTATCTCTTTTATTTAATAGCTAGTTATCCTAGACAATACTCTTGGATTTACATTGTCAATGAAGATATTTGAAATGTCTTTCCATTAATTCAAACATTCCTAATTCATTATAATCTATCAAGTGACTTCATCATTGTTTCTTTAATACATTTGACCGAGACATACACACACATATATCACTACAAAAAACATGCGATTAGCAACAGAATTTAGAGATGGAATTTTTTTGTTAGTGATGGAATAAGCGAGGGAATCAAATTAGTGACAGAATTTGTTCCATCGCTAATTGGATTAGCGATAATTCTGTTGCTAATTAGCCACGGATTAGCGATGGAATTTTTCGTTGTTAATTACTGATGAAAATTTTTTATTACTAATCTATTACTAGTTACTGACAAAAATTTTCATCACAAATTAGCAACGGAATTTCAATTTTTGAAAAAAAAATTAAAATGCCATGTGACACCTCTACCAGTCACCACATCATGGCCGGCGACTATTGCTGACCACCTCCATGTGTTGTTGCTCCACCTCACATGTCATCTTACGTTACCACGTGTCATCACCACATAATTGCTCCTCAAAGTGACTTATCCATAGCTTGAACCTGAGACCTCACCTCGTCTGTGCACGCATGCGGCTTTACCAGTTGAGCTGCAATAAACCTATTGACTTACTATGCAAAATTAAATATATATAATATTATTTATACAAACAATTATATATACATATATATTATTAAAAACTAAAAATAAACTATATGATAATTTTAATCATAACTATTTTAATGACAAAATAATTTTTAGATATTTTTTTTACTATTTATTTTATAATTTTTTATTTTTAAAAAAATATTTTTAATATAATTTTAATTTCCAATGACACTAATTTTGAATTTTAAATCATAAATAATTTTTTATAAATATGTTTTTTAAATTTACTTTTTAATTAACATTGATAAGATATGCAATTTAATTATATATGTATTATATTACATTATATTATATTATATTATCTTTATGTGTTTTATATATTTTATGAAAACCATTTATAATTAGTAAAAAAATCTTGTTATTCAAAAAATAGCTACTATAATAAAATCTAATAAATTATTCTATATAAAAAATTAAATGATTTGAATAGATTATGATAAACAATATTCTTCTACTTGTATATGTATCCTATGTAATTTATTTTTTTAAAATTCTTTGTATATACCATCTGTTTTTGCATTAAGACCAAAATCAATCCATATCGTGGGTATCAATTATATCATAATTAAATTTCATTGTTTAATGATTGAAATTCAAAATTCAATTCAATAGTTTGTGTTCATATAAATTCATTTTTTAGTTTTAAATTTCTATCATATATTATATCTTTCAATATATTGTATATATGATAAAATTATTTCTTTCTTATATCAATTTGTATAAGAAAGTTATTAATATTCCTATTATATTTTTTAATTATTATTAATAATCAAGAGGAATTGATTTTAACAAAATATAAACAAGTTTTCTATAAAATTGTCTTCCTATTCTCAGTAGGAGGTATCTAATGATGACATGAATGATAACGATACCTTTATTAACACCAATTTCACAAATATATTAATTTATTTTATAATTAAAAATATATTTAAATCATTATATTCTTAATTATGTAATTATATAAATTATTGTAAGATTATAATCTAAATTAATGAAATTTCAAATTAGCAATGGATTAGTGACGAAATTGGGACGGAACAGAATTAGCAATAGAATTAGTGACGAAAACTTCCATGAGAAACAATTTAGCAATGGAAATTAGTGACGGAAATTTTCCATCGCTAAAAATTTTATAATTAAAATTAGTGATGGAATTAGTGACGAAAATGTTTCTATTGCTAATTCTGTCCTAAATATTTACTGACAAATTCTTTGACGGATTAGTGACGGAATTTAACGATAAACAGAAATTCCTTCACTAATAGTCGGTAATCCGTCAAAAATTAACAATGGAATAATTTTTTGTCAGTAATGAACTACTTTTTTGTAGTGTATCTACATGTACCTTAAGTTTACAGCTCCAACCACTTTCAATTAACTCATGATCGTGTTCTCAAATTTCAATCATAGCTACTGCTTCCCACGACCTTACCATAACTTGTAGAATTTTTTTCCAAATTTTGATATATTTGGTGCAAATCAATTGGAAATCTCACTCAACATTTTCAATCTTTAGATGTTCTTCCATTCAACTAAGAAGAGTTCTATTCATTAATCTAATCATACCAACTATCTTAGGACAATTATCTCCTACCTTTAAAAGCTTGAAGAACATGGAACAATCCCTCTTCAATTTCTAAACTTAAATTTCCAGATTCAATGCTCACCCTCCAAATCTCACGAATAGCCACATTTTCTTACAAACTCAGCACATTATAATCATACAAAAATTTCTTAGCTTTCCCTCGCTGAATCCGACAACAAAATATACAGATTCACTTAACCCTCTTTTTCATTCAACCCTTTTTAAAGCCAAGTAAATTTCTTTGAACACCATTAACAATAATGCATACACGTATATATATGTGTGTGTGTAACTAAAATAGTGGCATTTCCCCCATTTCGATCTGCACCACATAATTCCCTTAATTCTTCCTAAGCTCAGAAACCAAAGCTACTCCTCGATTCTACAACACATATATAAATATGTCCCCCAAATTATAGCACCCACATGTATATGTACAAGCTAAGTATACATTCATTATATTATAATCATTCTTTCCATTGAACCTCATGGCCTATGTGTGCGTATATATATTCATATCTGAAACTTCCTTCTTTACCATATACCTCACGCCATTCACATCACATATATATACATAATAGTTCAATTTAAATCCCCACCCCAACACTGCACACCCAAGCTTTCGGTCGTAAATATGGATACACACACACACACACAACCATTTGTGCTCTTCATTTTCTCATTAAATCCGAAACATTTTCTTGAACCATTAAGCCCTGTTTTGGAAAGTTAAGAACCACAGAAGAAAATCAACATGCAAGCCGAAAAACATGCTCCATTATCATTAACAAGCATCATTCTTTCATCATCATCAAATTTTCTAGTTTATCCCAACGTTTCCCTCACTAGACCAGATTTTCTCTAATCATCACTCTTCAAAAACCCAGCAAATGGAAGAAAGAAAGGTAGGAAAGTCATCATCGGGCTCACTATGTCCAGAATCATCAGCGCTTGCATGTAAGGAAACAACCCCCGATCACCTTCTTTGGCCACACCTTTCCCCTCTAGGTCTCTCTGTTTCTCTCAACTCTCTCTCTCTCTCTCTATCTTTCTCAGCTTTTAGATGCGAAATGGTAAGGGAGAAGGCGTGTTGGCAGCATATAAGGGTGTGTGGTGTATTAAAAGAACATTTTGTCCTTTTATGTTTTACTTGTTTTCACTTTCATCCTTTCTCTATTTTTCTAAAATTATGAAATAAATCTAAAAATTATATAGATTTCCTTCTCCATTAGCTTCTTTGACTCATAAAATAACTAGTCTACAATTCTTGAGTCAAAAATCAATCTTAAACCGTTTTTCTCAAATTTTCCTAGAAAATAGGCCTTAATTTCAAAAATCAGTCCTTATTTTATCTTAAGGATTTTGTGCCTCAATTAGCTTTTTCAGATCATGAAATCATTTTCCTAAGATTATCATATAAAAAATAATCCTCTAGCTATGTTCCCTTGAATTTTCAAGAAAATAGGCCTATTTAACACCCAGAATTAACTTTAAAATTATTTAAGCCATTTTTGGGGAAATAAATTTTTGCACAAAATTCCTATGTTCTCAAAATTATTATTTCATAATTTTTCCCAATTTTATTAGGCTTTAAGTAATTTTAGTGTTTACTTTCCTTGTTTTCTTAAAGCCTCCAAATTCAGGATACTACAAAAGGAAAAATAATTTATTTACATTGTTAGACTTAACTTAGTATAAAAGCCTAGAACCCCTGTACCTTTTAGAGGATCAAAATTCAAGTAGTTCGGGGTTAAAAATGCATGTGGTTTAGTTGGTCAATTTTAGAGAAAGGTTTATTTAATTTATTAAAAAATATTTTTTGTTGGTTTGTAAATTTTTATTTTAAAAACAATTATTTTATCTTTATCTAAAGAAAAAGAAAGTGTTTTGAAAACTTCCTGAGAGAAGATTTCAATATTCTCACATGGAAGAGTAATTTTGCCTAGAGAGGTTTTAAAAACCTTACACTGCGTAAATCTTTCTAAAAACAATTTTTTTATTTATTAATTTTTTTAACAAGAAGCTTTTCTATTTTTCCAAAATTTTTTGTTGGCAAAAAGATAGATCAAGAGAAATGAAACTTCATTCAAGTTAGTGATCAGGAAAAGAAAGCAATTGCATGTTTATCATACCATCCATTAAAATTTACTTCAACATAACAAAATAATTATAGGAGATGATGAACACAAAGGGCATACCTGTTAATCCTTGTATACTTGCCATGCGACAACAAATGCCATAAAACATATTATTAGAACACCAAAGGAATTAGATCATGACAACAATTATGGAAGGGATGGAATCAAAGTGACAAAATGTAGGAGGAGAAGGAAAATCAAATAAAATAAAAAAGAAGGAAAATGAACATATATATTATAAGAAAGGCAATAAAGAAAATAAAAAGGATAAAAAAGAAACAAAGAGAGATATGATTGCAACAAATTACCAATGAACAAAGCAGGTAACGGGAAACAATGAAAACAAAGAACAGGAGGAGAAAAATAAGAAAAAAAATAAAAAGAAGAAATAAAAAAAAGAAAGAAAAGAAAAGTAACAAACAACATAACAAAATCCAAGTTATATTAGATTGCTCTCTGTAGCGATCGATGTTGAAGTTCACATGTGTGACAACAACTATAAGATCAGGTCCTTCCTTGGGTAAAAAAAGAAAACAGAAAAAAGAAAACAGAAAAGAAAGGAAAAAGAAAAATAATAAGAGAATAAAAGAATCAAAATCATATTGGATTGTACCATCTAGTCTTTGGTGTTGCAATTCACATATGTGATAACCACCATAAAGAGATTTAGGCTTTCCTAAGGTGTGAGGAAGAAGAAGATGAATAATGAGCTTCCCTCCACTCTGGTCACCCTTAGCCAATCCTAAATCCCTATTGCCGTTAAAAAAAGATGGTATAAGAATTCTTTACCTTACCTCCTTTTCCAGAAAAATTGGATGTCATCCTTATTGTCCTATTTATAGGCTCCACTTAAGATTTTGCAATTTTCATTTAATTTTCATTTTTCCCTCAATAATGACCCATAACAACATTTCCTATTTTAGTGCTGAATTATCATCAATTTGTGATTGTTTATTTAATTTTTGTTTTTTATTGGAAGAATTAGAGAGAAAGATGAATAGAGAGTGATATTTATGAAAGACGATCCTAAAAATTAAAATTATTTAAAAGAACCAAATATTCAAATATAAATTTAAAAACACCACATTGTCCCTATCCAAACCTCTTCCATTTTCTCCTATATTCCCTCATACATTTTATTTTTAAAATTAATGTGAATTAATACATTTCACTAAATTAAACTTAGTTTCTCTCAAAGTTTACACCCTGCATAAAAAATCAATTAAAAAATGCAAACATTATTAATCGTGTCAAAATTTAAGTTTTATTTTCTTTATAAAAAATTAAAATTTTCTTTTTAAAACCATCACAGATTTTAGTTGAAAATAAAATTTATATAACTTTATTTAAATTTAGATTATTATATTATTTATTATATACACAATCTTAATTTTATATTTTTTTTTATACAAAATATATATAAGATTTAAAAATAAAAAGTTCACGTAATTTTCAGAAATTTAAAGGATTCATATAACCCATTATAACAGATAATCTATTATTATTTTTTTGTGGAGAATGATGCTTTTTTAATATCTTAATTTACTAACTACTAAAATATTAGATAGAAAAAAATTAGTTTATTTTACAAACAAATTATTTTATAGGGATATATCCCCTTCTTGTAATTATTTTAAATGAAGTAAATTTGTTAATTTTTCTATATTTAATATTTTATTTATATTAATATATCATATAATTAGGTGGCTTTTGTTAAATGATTTTGAGCAGGGTCTTGTAAAATTATAATAGAATATCTGAATTCTTTAAATCTCTTAACCTTACATGAATTTTTTTATTTTGAAAGTTGATATAAATTTCTTATAAAATAAAAATTAAATTATATAAATTTGCTTTGAAATTTTTAAAATTGTGTATATAATAATTATGTTATAAATTAGATTTTAATAAAATTATATAAATTTTATTTTCAATTAAAATCTGTGAATTTTAAAAATAAAATGCTAATTTTTATAAAGAAAATAAGACTTTAATTTCTACATGAGTGAATAATATTTGCATTTTTTTAATTGATTAGAGAAATTAGGTTTAATATAGTGAAATTTATTAATTCATATTGGTTTCAAAAATAGGACGTAGGAGAAAATATTGGTGAAACTGTAGGGATTTGAATAGGGATAATATGATATTTTTAAATTTAAATTTGAATATTTGGTCCTTTTAAATAATTTTAATTCTTATGATCATCTCTCATAAATATTACTCCTATTGGTCCTTCTTTTTTAATTCTCCCTTTTTTTATTTTTTCACAATTATGACTCTGAATTATACTTCAAATTGGGCAGCCAATCATGCTAAATGAGGGATTTTATTTTCTAATTATTTATTTTTCTGATTTTTCTCCTTAATGATTTTCTAACATATTTTCTAATTTATAAGCATTCGTCGCTCAATCTCTGAGTTGCTTAAAATTGTAGAAATCTTGTATGGGTTGTAACCTTACAAGAAATAAGGGAGAGCAATTAAAAGATTGTAATTATTATACTGAGACACCTAGAACCTGTTTAATCTTGGAGTTTATAGTGGAACTCTCAGACGTGCTCTAAGGACTCGACATAGATTAAGTGGTAGACCGAACTAGTATAAATCTTTGCGTTCTTCTCTTTCTTTGGTGATATTGCTCCAACTCCACTCTCATTTCAATTTCTTATTTGAATAAGTTTTAAATTTTTAATTATCACTCAATTCACCTCTTCTTGGGTGATCTCCCACTCTAACACTGAGTGTATATTTAATACTCAATTCTTATGGCTAAGTTGCAAATAGCAATTATCGCTTACACTCATGCAGTATTGAACGAAGATAAAATCAATACAGAAGGAGGTAAAGCTTAATTATTATGCTAATTATATATTAAACTGGAGCATTGAAATCTAAATAAAATCAGTCCATGGTACTTTTAAAAAGATAATATACCAATACTTGAATACAATAGTGTTTTTATTAGATGTTTATTGCCATCAAAGCTATTTATGGAGTGTTAAGTTCTTTACTTTGAAAAACATAAATCAGTTAAAAGACTATATTTTTATTCTTTTATCCAATATAATCACCATCATCTCAAATCCACACTACAAGAAAATGTAGAAGTAGCAGCGGAACATTTCTAGCGGTTCAACAAAACCGCTAGAAATTCTAACATTTCTAGCGGTTTTTAGAAAAACCGCTGCAAATTACAGACGGTTTGACCATTGCCCGTACATTTCTAGCGGTTACCACCTAACCGCTAGAAATTTAGAGCTAGAAAATTTCCCGGGTTTTGGCGGGAACTTGGCGTCAAATTTGTAGCGTTTATTTTCTAGCGGTTCAGGCCAATAAACTGCTAGACACTGAAAATTTCTAGCGGTTGATGCATGAACCGCTAGAAATATTTTTAATTGCCCGAGAAGTTTAGAAATTTCTAACGGTTATGTCCAAAACCGCTAGAAATTTCTAGCGGTTTTGGACAGAACCGCTAGAAATTTCTGCCATTTCCCGAGGCACTTGTGACCGTTGGGAATTTCTAGCGGTTCTGTCCAAAACCGCTAGAAATTTCTAGCAGTTTTGGACATAACTGCTAGAAATTCTCGGTCTATATAAACCCCCCTCACTTTCACTTCTTCAATCGTTTTGGAAGCGAAGCTCTGCTGAATTTTCTCCACAAACATATTCGAGTTCTGATTCAGTTGCAGATCCTTATTTTCAGGTAAAAATAGTAATTTATTGATAAATAATTTTTATTTTATGTTTTATTTTATTTAATTTATTATGTTGTAGTTTATAAATAATTTTTCTTTTTATTTTATTTATAAATAATTACTATTTGTTGTTATTAGGATGACTCGTTGGCACGGGAAAGACCCAGTTGATCCTGAGAGAGCTGGACCCAGTGAGGTTCATGATGATGCTGGTGAGCCATTCCCCAGCATTCATGACTACGATCTCAGCGAGGAGGATATCCTCAGTTTTATGGAGCAGGATGATGTTGAGCGGACTGAGGAGGCTCATTTTACTGGGGATGAGCAACCCCATGCTGATGCTGATGCTGCTGACGAGGAGGAGGAGGAGGAGCAGGATCAGGGGAATGAGTATCCCCAGGCTGCGCAGCGTCCTGCTCCGAGACGTCAGGCTGGTTATGAGGTGGAATTTGTCGGTAAGTATTTATTTAACTTTTTAAAATTTTGATCAGTATTTAATTTATATAGAAATTGTATTAATTTATTGATATATAATTTATTTCTTAATTAAATTTTACAGACACTGAGGGGAACAGGTCCTATCGGAGGCTGACAGCCAGAGAGCTGTCTATGATGACGAGCGGACGAGTGGTTGTGCCGCTCAATGAGTTGGGCTAACCGACGAAGAAAGGTGGCCAGTTGTACAACAAGTACGTGCGCCTCCTTGGTCAGCAGTGGACGCTGTTCCCCATCTACGTGCAGGACTGGAAGAAGATCACCTCAGACAAGAAGCAGCAAGGCTGGGAAATGATGAAGGTAATATAAAATTGTTATTTATAATTTTTTTTAATTTAAATAAATGATTATATATTTTGTTTTCAAATAATTTAATTGTTTGATTATAATTTTTTATTTATTTAATTTTTTGTTATTTATAATATTTTTAAAAGTAGTTAAATGAATATATATATTTTTTATTTAAATTATTTAAAAGTAGTTAAATGAAAAAAATTTGTTATTGATTTCATTAATTTGTTACTTATAATAATTTTAAATTTAGTTGAGTAAAAATATATTTTCATTTAAATCACTTAATTGTTTAATTATTATTTGTTTTTGATTAATTTATATTTTATTTATAATATTTTTAAATTAGTTAAAAACTAATTATTTGTTTTTGATTATTGAAATTGCTTAATTATTTGTTTATAATTTGTTATTTAGTTAATTTATTATTTTAATCATAGAGTAAATTTATTCTGGGGGAGGAGTTGAGGGCTGACACGATCAAGAGGCTTGGGATGGCATGGAAGAACAGGAGGGCCGACCTGTGGAGGGAGATGAAAGGTGACGGGACGAGGCCCCTCCAGGAGATACTGGCAGATGCACCTGGTTGAGTCCTGGACCAAGATTGGTCCAGTTACGTCTATTTTAGGATGACGGCTGACCAGATGGTATGATAATATTGTATTAATTATAATTTCTTTATTTTTTATCTGACTTGACTCATTTAATTTAATTTTTTTATATTTTGCTTCAGGCTCTTTCTAGGAGAAATGCTGGGAGCGTCAGGCATCAGACGATACGTCATAGGGCTGGATCCAGGAGCTTTGCGATCACTTATGACGAGATTGTGAGTACTTGAAATAAATTTATTAAATATGTATATGTATTTAATTTGTAACTAATTATTTCTTTGATTTCATTTACAGAGGGAAAAGATACGGCAGGAGCGGGAATACACGGCCACTTATGGCGAGATGTGGCCGATGGTGTATAGACCTCGAGACGGGCGTGCGTCGGATGAGGTTGAGGAGATAGCGGTAAGTAATAAATTAAATATTAATATAATATCACAGTGTAGATATCATTATATTATAATTAACTTCTTTATATTAATTTTGGTAGGCACGGATGACTCAGGTCGATTCCGAGTTGCGTGAGTCTCAGGGGTCTGCCTTGGATCCCACCGCCTCACTTTTAGCGGGTCGTGGCCGGCCGCAGCACCCTGGTCGAGTTAGCGGGCTTGGACTTGGACCTACACCGACTAGGTTGCCCCGCTCAAGTGGCGCTGGCCCTTCATATACTGCTGGGAGCTCTCATGCGAGTGCGAAGCGGCCGGGTTCCTCATCCTCAGAGGAATTGCGAGAGGAGCTCAGACAAGAGTTCGAGGCCAGGATGGAGGCCAGGATCGTGGAGCATGATCGTCAGCTGCAGGAGCGTGATCGTCAGCTCCAGGGGCAGCTTGACCAGCTCTTGGCAGCTGCTACGGCTCTGCGTCATGTGGTGGTCAGTATAGCTCCAAACATCTCGGTTCCTGAGATCCCCGACCTACACCTGCCACCAGTCCCGCCCCTACCCCCCCATCCGCCAGTCCAGTCCCAGCAGGTTGAGAGGCCTGCCCACCCCCAGCCGGAGGATCCAGCAGAGGATGATCACGATGATGCTGCTTCTGCCCCTCACCCATGATTTATCTTGCTTTCATTGTATGGGATTTTATTAGAATTTTGATTTTACGGTTTTATATACTATTTAGATATTTATTTAAATTTTATATTTATTTGTTTACTTTATTTATTTATTTCTATAATTTTATTTATGTCAAGTATTAATTAATATTGAAATATTTATTTATTTATTACAACATCAACATTACAATTTATTAGACACGTTAAACATATTAATTAATCAAAATAATTCTATAATCATTTATTAATTTAATAAATATTTATTTTTGTAATGTTATTAATTTATTGTGCAGTATTTCTATTTAATATTTAAAAATAATATCATTTGTAGCGGTTCTAAAACCGTTAGAAAATTCAACTGAATTTTATTACATCGTGAAACTTTCTAGCGGTTTTATAAACCGCTAGAAAATTAGTAATTTTCTAGCGATTTACGAAAAACCGCTAGAAAATTACCACATTTTCTAGCGGTTGATAAAAACCGCTAGAAAATTACCTAATTTTACGTAATTTTCTAGCGGTTTTATAACCGCTAGAAATTTCAAAACCGTTGGAGACAAAATTCCCGTTAAACCGCTAGAAATTTCTATCGGTTTGTAACCGATATTTTGAATTTCTAGCGGTTAATAACCGCTGGAAAATGAAACTTTCCGTTAAAACCGCTACAAATTTGTAGCGGTTTTGTAACCGCTACAAAAAAATGACCATTCCACCACCCTCCTTTATAAGCTGAAGCACTTCAACTGAATTCCATTTTAACTTCTCTTTGAGCTTCCTGTGTCATATTTTCACGAAATTTGAGCATTATTAGTGATGGATAGGTCGTGGATCAACTTGCACCGGTCGACTCCACAATACTTGGCTGGTCTAAACTATTTCTTGGATTTTGCTTTCGCCAATGCTGCCGTAAATGGTAAGATTCAGTGTCCCTGTCCTAAATGTAATTTCAAAAAGTGGCATCCCAAAGATATTGTTAGGGAACATTTAATCTTTAAGCCTTTTCCGCGAGAGTACGTATTTTGGCAACTACATGGGGAACGGCTAGATATGGGTGCTGAGTCAGTTCCAGTAGTTTCACGGATGGGAGTTCGAGTGGATGAAGCCGATGCCGTGAATGATGCTGTGCGTGTAACATCCTGAGTTTTATCGGGTTTTAATGGCCTCTTTTGGGTTGATTTTGAGGATAGATTAGTGATTTAATCTTGATCTTGGTGTTTGGGTTGGATTTGAGGTTGGTTGGAGGCATAGGTGAACGTACCCCTCTCAGGGTATGTTCACCGTAGCGAAGTTTACTTCGCCGCGGCGTACCGGGAGTTTCAGAGGGGGGGTGTCTTCTCGGGAAGGTTTGGCCGCGGCGAAGTCTAGGGGACGCCGCGGCGAAGTTGTTCAGGTGAGCGAGGCTTCTCTTTCGGGAAGGTTTCGCCGCGGCGAAGGTAGGGGTATGCCGCGGCGAATGTTTTCTGGGCGAGCGAGAGTTTCCTCTCGGGAAGCTTTCGCCGCGGCGAAGTCAGGTTTTCAGGCGACTAATTCCTCTCAGGATTAGTTCGCCGCGGCGAAGATGGAGTTCGCCGCGGCGAAAGGTCGCGAATCTATATATTCGCGAGAGCAGTCAGCGTGCGAAAAATAAGAAAATCTGAGGAGGAGAGAGGAGCTCTGCTAGGGTTTCGTTGTTGAGGCTTGGGAAAGGCATTTCTAAGGATCCATTACCTCAAGTAAGTGATTTTAACCTCTAATCTTCTTCCTTTCTTGGGATTTCTTGGAATCTATAAGGAATTATGGTGAAACCCTAGGATTTTCTAGGTTGTGTTGGAACTGAGGTTTTTGACCGATTGTTTTGAGTTTAATTGATTGCATTGGGTTAGTTTAAGTGTTTAATCGGTGTAGTTTCCTTGGATTTAAAGAATCTTGAATTTTTGGAGCTAGGGTTTATGGAATTGGATGATTTGGGATTGAGGATGATAATGTAGAGATTGATTTTGAGTTTTGTGAATTGGGTTATGTTAAGGAGGGTTAAATTGGATGTTTAATCGGTTTAGATTTGTTGTTGGAACCTTAATTGCTCAAATGAGATGTTGGAGGTTGAATTCCTATAGGGGGTCCTTGAGGTTTGAACTCTAATTGATGCTTGGAAGGAGACTTGATGTTTTAATAGACTTTGAGGACTTTAGAGTGTTGTTTTGATAGTTATACCCTTTGAGTTGGGTAGAGTTTTGATGGAAGATAGGAATTTTGTGTCCCCAAGTGTTGTTTTGGCCACATTATTAGTTTGAAAGCTAATATATGTTGGTTGTATGTTTGTGTGCTTGTGTAGACCGGTTGTGAGTCTTGGTGGTGCACGGGGCCACATTGTTGATTGTTATTCCTTGCTCAGGCGAGAGGTAACCACTTTCCAATCCTTAGTACTTGCTTCTGTGGTATTGTGAGTAGATTTGTGTTTTGTGCTCCAAATAGTAATTGTGTTCAAACTATATGTTGTATATAAAAAGGGAAAACCGTCTTATGGGGTTTTGATTTATGATGAATGAATCTTGGAATTGTGAAAGATATGCCACTGAATGAGGTTAATTGTGAAATGATTGTTACTCTTTGCTTATGATTTGAGCATGATGCATTAATTGGGAATTGGTGAGAGTCTTGTCTGTTACTATCACGTGGTAAGGCCTCCATTAATGCATGATGGTTGGCTTAGTACGTCCCCCATAGTGAGGGATAAGCCTTTTGGCTCCCTACATCCCCCAGAGTGAGGGATAGGCCTTTTATGGCTCCTTACGTCCCCCATAGTGAGGGATAGGCCGGGTTCGGCTCCTGAAAAATCCCCCAAAGCGAGGGATTTGATTGATGGGATTGCATCATTGCACTTGCATGAATTGTTGTGGCTATCAATATATATATATGATTTGTGAACTGCCCCACTTGACACCTCACGAGCACCTATTTAGTAGTACCTAGTATTGGAAAGGTTGGTTACTGGGACTTTGTCTCACCCCGTGGTTTACAATATTTTCAGGTGAAGGTTCTAGGCATGCGCCTTCGGGAAGAGACGCAGAGGCTTGAGCTTGGTTAGCTTTAGGCCTCTAGCCTTTGTTGATGTATGGCTAGTTGTATATTGCCACGTTTAAGGTCCTTTTAAACTATTTTGATTGCCCGGTTTATTTGTAAACTAGAGGAAGTGTATCTTCTTCTTATTTTAATTGGGCCGTAGGCCCCTTTTTACTGATTATGGAACTTGGATTTACATGGTTGGAAACCATTTGGATGGGCTAATTTTGTTGTCTTTTGTTACCCGAGCCGGAGGCTCGGAGGCCCAGTGATTGCGATTGAATGATGATAGTTGTATGCAACTGCGTTTGAGATGGAACCAAGTTTTAAATGTTAATTTTTCTTAAATTACGCAATTTCTTTCTACTATGGTAGTTGTTGTAACATCTTTCTTTTTCTACCATAGTAGTGGTCTTATGACGAATTATAACGTTTTAAAGTTAAGGGTTTTACAGTGCGTGATGCTTTTGGTGTTCACGAAAGCTCGAATCCCAACGAAGATGAAGTAGAGGGACCTCAACTGGAGTTTCTAAGAAACGAAACTGCTCGGGAATTTCTTGACCTCATGACTGAAGCTGACAAGCCTCTTTATTCTGGGTGCACAAAGTATTCGAAGTTGTCATTCTTGGTGAGGCTGTATCACATCAAATGCTTGTGCGGTATGACTGACAAGGCGATGTCCATGTTGCTGGAATTACTGGGAGATGCTTTCCCCCAAACTGAATTCCCTCCATCTTTTTACGAAGCAAAAAAGATTATTAACAAGCTTGGCTTGAACTATAAGAAGATAGATGCATGCCCAAACGACTGTATGCTATACTGGGGAGATGATGCCAACAAAGAGATTTGTACGAGATGCAAGACGTCACGCTATAAGTCGGTACGGAAGGGCAAGAAGCAAAAGAAGAAACCGGCCAAAATTCTCAGGTACAAATTATTACAGCGTGTTACTTGTTCCGTCTCTAAATATTCGATATTTGAAATTCTTAAAACAATTGATTATGTCATCAATTTTTTTAAATTGAGTCGATATTTAGTATTTAAATATTTGGTATTTTAAATTTTTAATATATTATTTTCTTAGATACTTTCCTTTAAAACCACGGTTGCAAAGAATGTATATGTCATCAAAAATGGCTCAGCATATGAGGTGGCACGCGACTGAGGAAAATCTAGATGGTAGTAGGTTAAGGCACCCACGAGACTCGGAGGCGTGGAAAGCATTTGATGCAAAATTTCCAGACTTTGCCAATGATCCTAGAAATGTACGTCTTGCATTGGCAACCGATGGTTTCAATCCCTTCGAAAACATGAGCACAAGTTACAATATCTGGCCGGTGGTGTTAATTCCATACAATCTACCACCTTGGATGTGCATGAAGCAGAGCTCCTTTTTGCTTTCCATGATCATTCCTGGCAAGAAAGCACCAGGAAATGATATTGACGTATACCTGCAACCGTTGATACACGAATTGATCGACCTATGGACGAATGGTGTTGAGGCATATGACTCACATGACAAGCAACTATTCAATCTCCGTGCAGCCTTGATGTGGACAATAAGTGATTTTTTCGGTTTGGGAACTTTGTCTGGCTGGAATGTGCATACTGGGTTGGCCTGTCCTGAGTGCAATTTTGATTCTGTGCCATGTCGCCTTCCACACAGTCGCAAGTGGTGCTTCATAGGACATCGACGGTTCCTTGATTCTAAGCACAGACTTAGATTGCAACGGATTCGCTTCGATGGGAAACAGGAGAAGAGAGATCCTCCTGTTACTTTGTCTGGTATGGATATTTTGCGGCAGTTAGAAGATGTTCATGTTGAGTTTGGTAAGAGTGTGGATCTCGAACGATTGGGACGACGATCTCCTGGGACATCTGATACGCAACCTATGCAATGGCGGAAGAGAAGCATATTTTTCACTCTTCCTTATTGGGAATCTAATTTGCTACGACACAGTTTGGATGTTATGCACATTGAAAAAAATGTGTGCGATAATGTGCTATATACGTTGCTCAATGAAACTGGAAAGTCCAAAGACCATCTCGCAGCTAGAAAAGATTTACGGGCCTGGGGAATTCGTGAAGAGGCTTGGCCTGATGAAAACGACAAGTTTCAGCCAGCTAAATTCACCTTGACAAAGCATAACAAGGATATCTTCCTCTCGACGTTGAAGAACATAAAAGTACCAGATGGATATTCTAGCAACATCTCAAGGTGTATCGATCTGCAGGCTCGAAAGGTTACTGGGTTGAAAAGTCATGACTCTCATGTTCTTATGCAACAGTTACTTCCATTGGCCTTGAAAAACACACTTCCTTCTGATGTATCGGTGGTTTTGGTAGAATTATGTTCATTTTTCAAGAAGTTGTGTGCGAAGGTCTTGGTAGCGGAAGAGCTTGATCAGCTGCAAAATAAAATTATTCTTACACTTTGTCACTTGGAGATGATATTTCCTCCATCATTCTTTACTGTTATGGTTCACTTGACTGTCCACCTTGTTCGAGAAGCAAAGGTTGCTGGCCCAGTTCACTATCGATGGATGTACCCTATAGAGAGGTACTAGATTATCTTTTATTCCCGCCTCTTTAAATTTCACATTGTTCTTTCATTTACTCGTAATTATTAATGCAATTTTAACTTACAGGTACTTGGGAAAATTAAAATCATATGTTAGGAATAAGGCATGGCCTGAGGGGTCAATAGCAGAAGGTTATTCCGGAGATGAGGTCCTAACTTTCTGTTCGAGGTACTTTGATGACATGGAGACATCTTTTAACCGCCCGCGTCGCGTAGATGATTCTCCTCCTGGTCCTTCCACGTCAACTTTATTTCCTCCTGTTGGGAAACCAGTTGGAGGATATGAATTCTTCAGACTCACTCCTACAGAGAAACTCCAGGCACACAGACACGTTTTGATAAATTGCAGCCAAGTTGAACCCTTCATGCAGTAAGTATATATATCATATAAGCTCACTAGCTTTTACACTTTATATTTGTTTCTTACTGACTCTTCTAACAAATTACACTTTACTATAGTGAGTTTAGGAGTTATCTCAGGCGTCAGCTACGGGGCCGTGCGCGTTCTGCTGACATTGATAAAAGAGTCCACAAAGAGTTTCCCAGTTGGTTTACACGTTGAATACGTAATGACAACAGCCCATACACAGATGAATTCAAAGCTCTTTCTCTCGGTCCGTTAGACCATGCACGAAGGTTTACCGCGTACAATGTCAACGGCTTCAAGTTCTGTACGGTTGGACATGATCAGGGATTGCTCACACAAAACTCTAGAGTTTGCGGGACATTCGGAACGAGATGTTATACTAGCAGTAGTGATGGCGATATGCGCTTTGGAGGCGTCACTTACTATGGAAAGCTAATTGACATTATTGAGTTGAGTTACCAGCTTTTCACCGTGACACTGTTCAAGTGCTCCTGGGCAAATACGACAACTTCACGGGACTCGCTACTGACCATTTGGGCATCACCTCAGTTAATTTCTCTAGACTTATTCATACGGGGGCATCTGAAGATGATGAGCCACATATCCTTGCTTCTGAGGCACACCAAATTTACTATGTCGAGGACGAGAAACATAAAGACTGGAATATGGTCGTTCACCTCAAGCCACGGGATCTTTATGATATGGGTGATGGTGACATTATTTACGATAGTGAACCCTTCCAACCCTCGAATTTTGAAGACTTCTTTCCTCAAGGAGATGATAATTTGCCAATTATCAGATACACGTCTTTTCTTAAATTATTTAAATAATTAACTAC
Organism: Neltuma alba; assembly: GCF_004799145.2. Lineage (NCBI taxonomy): Eukaryota > Viridiplantae > Streptophyta > Magnoliopsida > Fabales > Fabaceae > Neltuma > Neltuma alba. The sequence continues at coordinate 209,798 of NW_021633161.1, forward strand.
TAATTACTAATTTTTTCCAAATACATTATAAATTTAACAAATTTTTTTAAAATGTGTCCTTTCAGGCCGGATGATGATGGAGAATAGCAGCATCTAAAATAAATTATTAAAAAAATTTTCTATCCATAAATACATATGTATAAATTAAAATTCGTACAGTTTTTTTAAAAATAAAAAATGTTTAATTTGTAGCGGTTAAATAACCACTACAAATTTATTTTACAAAATTATAATTTGTAGCGGTTATTAACCGCTACAAATACATATCTATAAATTAAAATTCGTTCAGATATTTAAAAATAAAAAAATTAAATTTGTAGCGGTTATTAACCGCTACAAATATATCTATAAATTAAAATTCGTTCATATATTTAAAAATAAAAAAATTAAATTTGTAGCAGTTATTAACCGCTACAAATATATCTATAAATTAAAATTTTTTAAAAATAAAAAAAATTAAATTTGTAGCGGTTAATAACCGCTACAAATAGAAACGCTACAAAGTACTAGCGGTTATATATACGCTAGAAAATGAATAACAGCTACAAAATACAATGAAACGCTACAAAGTCACCGCTACAAATGTGTCGCTGATCTCTATAAATACCATATTTTCTACATTTATTTACTCCATCTCTTTTCTTTCCTCTCCTATTCTTCTTCATAATTCTCTCTTTTTTTCTTACTATCTCATATATTGGTTTCTTTCTCTTTACTGTATGGTAAGTGAATTTTATTTTATAATTCATTGTATCTTTTATTTGTTTTTATTTAAAATTTACTAACATATTTATTTCTCCTTTTCTTTCAGATTTTTCTTCTCCACACTTGTCATGCCCTCCTCAATTGATTCAAATACTCCTCAACCTAACACTATAGGTTCAATATTACAAAATATATCATCTTCAATTCAACTATCTTATTAAATATTCAATTAAATTATCTTATTAAATTAAATTCACTTCTTTTGACACATTCATAATTTAATTACATATTGTTTATTACAAAATTTAAATATATAAAATGTAACATATAACTAATTGTACAAATTAACAAAAATTCTTCAACATAATTTATTTAATGGTTTTTAAAATTATTATATGAAAAACCAAAAATTTTTTTTTTCTGGCATGGTAAACATTTCTAGCGGTTACGAACCGCTAGAAATATTTCGTCAAATTTAAATTTTGCGCCAAAATTTCTAGCAGTTCAAACCGCTAGAAAATTTTTTTGCCGCCATTCCAGAAATTTAATTGGCGGGAAAATTTAATTTCCCAAACATTTCTAGCGGTTCTATAACCGCTAGAAATTTACGCGCACTACTGAAATTATTTATTTCCCGGCAAAATTGATTTGGTTTAGCATGTTTCTAGCGGTTATAAAACCGCTAGAAATTTTATTCCGGGCACATTTTCTAGCGGTTTTATAACCGCTAGAAATGTTTTTCCTTTATATATTTTCTAGCGGTTATGAACCGCTAGAAAGTTTCTAGCGTGTTGACCATATTGTGTAGCGGTTGCCATAACCGCTAGAAATTTTTTCTTGCGCCTGTTTTTCTAGCGGTTTTGTTAACCGCTACAAATGTTATTTGTTCCGGTTAAAACCACTAGAAATGTATCACTCTAACCACTACAATTGACATATTTTTTTGTAGTGCCAAGTGAATATATAAACATGTATTTATTGAGGATACATATTGATATCATATGCAGAAATTGAACCATGCAAAGCTATAAAGTAACATAAATTTAAAGAAGTAAAAACTTGACTTCACTACTTGTAAAATACATATCTTCAGTTGAGTAACACCACTTTGTCTTCCCTTGCAGAGTTTGTTCTAAAGACTCGAGGTGACTTATTGAAACAGGCATAACAAGAACCTGCATATAAATTACAAAAAATATTAAAGGTACATAAAAGCATAAATGAGCTAAAACAATCAACATTATAATTTTTGAAAAAAAAGAAAGCTTATAGTTAAAACATGATCCAAAAAGTTTTTCACTCACCATAATGCCATTAAGGTTTTCAATGGAAACGGTTCATCTTGAGGACCACCATTACATAAAACTTGTCTCTAATGTGATAAAGGAATCTGAAAAAATAATGCCTGCAATTCTTGTTGAAAAAGATGGCACCACACACTACCTAAAAAGCCGCGCCAAATCCAACTCCCAAGCCCATGTAGAATGAATTGAAAAATTCATCATCTTGACTATCATTTTCTTCAACGGGTCTTGTGTCTTTTTGATCTGCACAATTCTTTGGAAGTGGAGCCCCGCAGAGTTCAGGATTGCCAATATAACGTTGTGCATCAAACCCTTGAAGCTGAGTTCCTATTGGGTTCTTTCCAGAAAAATTGTTGAAAGAAAGGTTCATGGCTTCCAAAAAGACAATTGAGCCATACTTTGAGGAATTTCACCAGAGAGTTGATTGTTTGCAAGATCAAGAGACTCCAACTGTTTCAAGTTGCCAATCTCTTTTGGTGTGTTCCCTTCAAATTGATTACGGTACAAGTTCAGGGAAAGCAATTCGAAGAGGCTAAAAATTTCTAAAGGTATCATTCCAGATAAATTGTTACTCGATAGATCAATACTGCGCATCAATTTCAAGTTTTCTTCATAGTACAATTCTTGGCCTTTTACATGTACCACAGCTTTGTCAATGAATTTGTAAACAACACCTTGAACTCTGATGCAAATGCTGGAAAGTTCTGAAGAATGAGGGAAAGCCATGGCTTTCATATTATGCAGGCAAGGTAGTATTGAACCAAATATTTTGTTCGCTGCAAAATCCAATACAATGAGGGAACTTAATTGGCATATCTGTGGGGGAATAGTTCCACTAAATTGATTAGATCTTAATCAGAGAAACCTTGCATGATGTCCTAACCAATCTGGTATATATCCTGATAACTTATTTTCTCCTACATCAAGGTCCTGTAACTTCTGGCAATTTTTCAGTGATGAAGGTATCTCTCCGATTATGTCATTTTTCTTTGAGATCTAAAACAATAAGATCAGACAAAAAGCCCAAAGATATGGGAATTGTGCCTGTTAGATTATTGTTGCTGAGACTAACAATAGCTAACGACTGCAAATTCATCCAACTATCTGTTAGCTCACCTAATAAAAGATTACCAGACATGACCAAATAGACTAATTGGCTTCTCCCATTCGTTTTTTGACATAATAATGGAGAAAGGGCTCCTTCAAAAGAGTTGTCTCTTGCATTGAACCAGACAACATTTTGTGACAATTGGGGAAGGGTGCCTTTGATTTTATTTGAATATAACCTTATGTCTGTAGAGTTTAGTACCACACTAGAAATGTCCCCAACAATTGTGTTGTGAGTTAAGTATAAGCGTGGCACTTGGGCTTCAAGGTCCCAAAATTTGTCATGGGATTCCAATGAAAAGCTTGAGTTAGTAACTTGTAATAACTCAAGAGACGTTTGGGTATATAGCCATGCAGGAAGTTTGGGACTCATCATATATGACAAATCAAGTTGTTCAAGTTGAAAAGGAGGAAACCAACGAGAATCAAAGTTGAAGATCAAGCTTGGAGATCCCATGGAAAGATGAGTAAGCTTTGAGAGTTTGGCAAAATTTCTTTCAGATACATGCCCTGTCAAGTGATTATCATCAAATTCTAGTATCTCCAAGTTCAAAAGTTGCCCAAGACTTTCTGGAAGACTACCATTTAGAAGATTTGAGAAGAGACGGAGGTGAGTTAATGATGACAGATTTCCCAAAGTTGAAGGAATAGGACTTGAAAATAAATTTTCACTAACATCAACTTCTTGTAGATGTTCAAGTTGGTCTAACCAATCTGGAATCGATCCACTGAGTTTGTTGTGCTTTAAATACAGGATTTGTAGTTTTTGAAGGTTTAATAATCTCTTTGGGAATTGGTCTTGAAAATTATTATAGCTCAATTCAACATAAGTGAGGTAACTTAGATTGAATAGCCAACGAGGCAAGAGAGCTAAAATCGTTATTTGTAAGGCTAATGATTTCAAGTGAAGTAAGATTAACATATTGAGAGATGGATTGATGTTTCTAAGTTGACAACCATCAAAGTATAAGTCTACTATTGAAGGAAGAAGAGTTGGCAGTTGAATCCAGTTAACTTTCCCTTGAAGATTAATGCCACCGAGACCAAGCAATTGACGAGAAAGCCAATGAATGTTATCAACATGGAGATTCTCGTTATATGATAAATCAAGATGAAGAAGATTGAAAGAATTTTCACATGAATGATCAACAATATGGCCGAGGATGATAGCTTGGAAGTCATGATGGCTCAAATCCAAGTAATTCAAAAATTCAATTTGAAGCAAAGATACTAAGCGGAGTTTACCTGTGGGGCAGTGTGATTTGTAATCTTCACAAGTATTAGCAAAGCTAGAGAAATCCATAAAACAAGGCAGACGAAGCTCAATGACTCTGCCTGTGGTGGTCTTTGTCATTACAACGCACTTTCAAACCAAACATGCCTTTGGGGAGCATGATTGTAAATATTAGAAAGCATAGTACCAAAGCATTGGCAATATAGAAGGGGAAAGAGATATTCATGATTACTCAAGATATGGTTTGATGTGAAGGGATCTCTCCAATTACATATATTTATATAATGCTACCTCCGGTTCTAATTATAATCGTTTGTAGACTACAAACGAGGTCTTACAATTAGGACCAGAAGTAGTACTTTGGAAACTAGGGATAATGTTTAAATATTTAATTATTTTCATGAGGACAAAGCAATTTGACTTGACCAGAGTATATTTTCTAACACATAATGCTCACTCCACATACACGTGGATACCCGCAGAGAAAGCAAAAGCGACACATATATTAACTTCATTAATGAAAAAGTAGTGAATCTAGTTTACTTTTATTTCAAGTAAACATTTTAACGGTTTGGCTAATATTCTTCAATCCTAGTCAAACAGATCCTCCACATCTTCAGAGCTTCACTTTCTCACACGTTTTGGTCTTAATTAACCTATATTTTTCTTAATTCTTTCACACACACACATTTCTCACACATATGTAAAACGAATTCTATATATGTATTAGCTGGCGACAAAAATATCAGTACAAAAATAACGTAAGTATAAAAGATGTTATTTTATTCAATTTAACGTGTCTAGCTAACTTTCAACAATAAAATAATATAAATATTCAAATAACATATATAATTATTTGTGTCGAGGATGGAGCCAGCATATTTTTACAAAAAATCCTCTGATTTATCGAAACCTTTTTGGGCCTCTAAAATTGAGGTAGAATGGGAGGAGGGCAGCGGGGAGGGAAGAAAAGAAAATAGAGGGAAGAGAAAAATCCAAATAGGAGGAAACTCTAGGAAATAAATGCAAAATATTCTAGAAATCTTAAAAGTATATTTAAATATTTTGACATATTTTAGAATACTAAAAAAGATAACTATATCCTAAAAAGATAACAGATGAAAAGATTACAAAATAATATAATATAATATAATATAAATTTTCAAATGTGCAAAATCTTTAAAATCTTTTTCTTCTTTTTTGTGTTTCCATCATTTTCCCCACTCGAAGGAACTCTCCACCGAAGAGTAAAGTTGTTAAGGAAATTTTATGAGGTCAGTGATCAGGCAAGAGTTTGTTCAGTGGTTGACAATGATTCTTGCAATGGAAAGATTTTGTGATGGGAGGATGAAATATCAAGATTCATGGAGCTAAACAAAAGTGAGACTTTCAAGAATCAAATGATAAAATTAACGCTTAAAGATTCAATTGTTTTAACTAATTTTCGTGCCTGATATTCAAACCATTTTGGATAAAATATTTTACATAGTCTGACATCTAAATTATTTGCAATTTATCTAATTTCTTTACATTTTCTATTCATTACCAACCCCCGTGTCGTGGACTTCAATGCAGGAATCAAAGCCCACGCTACTAATTTTTAAAAAGGGGAGCATTATTGTCTTCAATGATATTTTTTAAAATAAAGTTTTGATGAACATTCCTGTAAATATATATATATATATATATGCCAACTGCTTTTTTGTTTTTACAGAAAACACCAAGAGTAGTTTATGGCAGGAAATTCTTCCTAATTAGATTTGCTTCATACATAAAACAATTTGTTGTTTGTTCTTTTTCATAAAGTATGTTGTTGATTATTAATGGAGCAGAAATGAAAATAGAGCAACATAGGAGAAACACCGAAAGACTGAGCTCAAAGTGTAATGTATTTCTTGTGTATTTGTGTGTACAGTAGCTAGCTCAATATATAGAGAACATTATCCAGTACAAGTGATACACGTGTAAAGCAAAAGATAAGAGAAATAAGAGAACATTTAATGTTATGGGCTTGTTTTGGGCTCTGTTCAAGTGTTAGGCCTCAATACTCCCTTGCAAGTTGAACTGGGCTAGAAGCACTGTGAGACTTGAACACAAAGTAGCGAATCGAGAAGTGGGCAGAGGTTTGGTGAGAATATCTGCAATTTGATCCCAGGAGGAAACATGTAGAATGTGTAAAAGGCCAGCAGTGAGTCTTTCTCGTACAAAATGATAGTCAAAGGAAATGCGTTTGGCCTTGGAGTGAAAAACTGGATTGGCTACAAGATAGGTAGCACCTAAATTATCATAGTAAAAGAAGGGTGCATCACGTAGATATATTCCAAGCTCATGTAACAAGTTTTACCCAAATAACCTCGCTAGCACTAGTGGCAATAGGTTTGTATTCAGCCTCAGTGCTTGATTGAGCCACCGTGGGTTTTTCTTTTTCCTTTAACTCCAGGTAATGAGATTAGGACCAAGATAAATGGCAAAGGCACCTATGGATCTGGAATATTTAGGGTTTCCTCTCCAGTCAGTGTCAGAGAAGGCAGAGAGGGTCAGAGAAGAAGAGGGCTTAATGTGAAGTGTAAAGTGAGAGGTGCCTCTTAGGTAACATAAAATACATTTGACAGCAGTCCAATGGTGTTCTTTTGGATGATGCATATACTAGCAAACATGGTTGATAGCAAAGGTAATATCAGGACAAGTAAAGCTCAAGTATTGGAGGCTGCCAACAATGCTTCTGTAGTGTTGAGGATCAGTAAAATTAGGACTAAGGGAAGCAGTAAGAATAAAGCTAGAGGCCATAGATGTAGAGACTGGGTGAGCTTTTAACATGTGGGCTTTCTCAAGAAGATCCAGGATATATTTGTGTTGAGAAAGAATAAGACCAGAGGGAGATAAAAGAACCTTAACACCCAAAAAATAATGCAATTTTCCAAGATCTTTTATGGGAAATGAGAGACCAAGTGCAATAATAAGTTCTTGAACTGCAACAATAGAGGACCCAGTAGCAATTATATCATCAACATAAATTAAAACATAGATGGTCCACTTTGAGTTATGACAAATAAACAACAAAGAATCTAACCAAGATGAAGAGAAACCAAGTTCAGACAGTTGAGCACTAAGGCAACCATACCAAGCACGAGGTGCTTGTTTCAGTCCATAGATGGCTTTGTGCAATTTACAGACATGATGTGGAAAGCTAGGGTGAACAAATTCAGGAGGTTGTTGCATGTAGACGTCTTCTGTGAGAAAACCATGAAGAAAGGCATTTTGAACATCTATCTGATTAATCACCCAACCTTTTGAAACGGCAAGGGATAGGATGAGGTAAATGGTTACTAGTTTAACAATTGGAGAAAAGGTGTCAGCGAAATCAATCCCAGGCTATTGATGAAAGCCTTTAGCAACAACTCTTGCTTTGAACTTGTCAAGTGAACCATTGGCAAGATACTTTGTCCGAAAAACCCATTTGCATCCAACAACATTCATAGAAGGTGAATAAGGAACCAGATCCTAGGTGTTGGTAGAGAGAAGGGCGTGATATTCATCTTGCAAGGCTTGTCTCCATTCGGGTATTTTGAGAGCTTGAGAGACAGATGATGGGACAAAAGAGACAGAGATCAAGGAAGAATGAGCATAAGGGGTATATGAGAGAGAAAGTAAGGTGAGAGAGCTTTAGGTTTAAAGAGGTTGGCTTTTGAATGGGTGATATTGGATGAGAAGGACGTGTGGGTGACGGCACGGTGATAGGCTGCGATGCAGGCGAAGAAACAAGGGAAGGGGCGAGAGAGGACAGTGAGGAATCCAAAGGGAGAGAGGACGGAGTGTTGGGAGAAGGAAGAATAGGACTAGGGTTAGATAAGAGGATGGGGCTTGAGTTAATAGGCTAGATCATGGGAGGATTGGGCTTGAGCAAAATAAGAGGTAGAGGAATAGGATAATTCAAAGGAGGATTGGGCTCACAGTTGTTGGACTGGGCTTAGAAGGGAAAAATGTATTCATCAAAAATAGCATCTCGAGAGGTATAGATACGACTTCATGGAAGATGCAAACATAGGTAACCCAAGTGATTAGATGCATAACCAATAAAGACATAAAAATGAGATCGTGGTGCAACCTTATGAGGAGCATAAGGCCGTAAATTAGGCCAGCAAGTTGAGCCAAAAATCTTCAAAAAATGATAGTTAGGCTTTTGTTTATGTAGGATTTCAAATGGACTCTTTCCTTTTACCACTGAACTTCGTAAACGATTTAAAAGAAAAGATGATGTTAAAAACACAAAGGACCAGTATGCTTATGGGACAAAGGCATGATGCATAAGTGCAAGACCAGTTTCAACAATCATACGGTGTCTTCTTTCTACGGTGCCATTTTGAGTGTGAGTATGAGGGCACATGATTCTATGAAAAATGCCAAGTAAAATTAAATCTTTGTGCAATGAGCAAAATCTGCCTCCCTAATTTGATTGAAATGAGCAAATTTTGGATTTATAAAAGTTTTTAACAAGAGATCAAAACTGATGAAAGGCAATTCAAAGTTCACTTTTGGTGCGAAAAGAGTAAAACCAAATGTAACAAGAAAAATCATCAACAAAATATGCACAATATCTGAAATTGTTTACAGACACAGTAGGAGATGGACCCCATACATAACAAAATATTAATTGAAAAGGAAAAATGGAACGGTGAGGAGAGGCAGGGGAAGGAAGATGATGGCTTTTTGAGGTCCTACAAGCCAGAGATTAATGATGACGAACATTAACACTAGTAATAGGAAGTTTGTTTGAAGGAAGAACTTGGTAAACAACAAGGAAGGCAGAATGATCAAGACGTTGGTGCTAGTGAAGAGCAGAAGTACAGACGCCATAGTGAGTTTGGGGAGCAAGAGGATACATGCGCTTAAGACTTGGACCTTGAAGAAGAGGCATCCTTGTTTCCTCACCCTTCACACAGAAATAACCCGAGTAAAACTCAAAAAACACATTATTCTCATCACAAAATTGGTAGACAGACATTAAATTTTTAGAAATACTAGGAACATGCAAGAGATTAGAGAGAAGATATTTGCGAGTGGAAGTATTGAGAGTTCCAGAGCCTTGGTGATGAATAGCCATTGGTAAGCCATTGCTCATAAGAACTGAGTCATTGCCATAATATGGTGCTGAGTTGAGATTCAGTTTTGAGAGGTCATTATTGGTCATATGATGAGCAGCTCCTGTATCTAAAAACTAGAGAGAGTTATCCATGTTTGAGTATTCAGAGTAATGTGCTGTAAGAGACAGAGGAGGAGGCACTTGTAGAGCATTATTGTTCCTTTGAGCACAGGTTAGAGCAGTGTGCCCAAAGTTGTCACTGAGTTGACAAGAAACCTCTTCATCGGGCTGAAAAGTGGAAAAGGCAGACTGGAAAGTGGAGTAATGTCCTCTTCCATGATAGAAAAGTTCAAGACCACATCCTTGGTGGGGACCACCACGCATACAGCCTCTTATGTTAGACTGGGGACCACGACCAAAATTAATGAAACCATGTCCAAAGCTGAACGAACGTCCTCCTCTGCCCCCACAAAATGAGAATGCGCTTGGAAATCTGCTAACAGCATTTGTAGTAATTTCAGTTGGCAGTAATACAGAATTTTGTTGGTTTAGACACTCTTTAAAGGTTAGAAGATGGCTTATTATTCCTTCAATAGTAAGAGAGGGATGCTGAGTGGCCAAAATGGTCACTATAATATCAAACTCTGATCCTAGTCTAGCTAGCAAATAGGTAATGAAATCATCATCTGCAACAAGCTTCCTAGCTGTAGCCAGTGAATTAGCAAGAACCATAGCACATTTGTAGTACTCATTGATTGATTCTCCTCCTTTTTTGAGATTAGTGATCTGCTAGTGCAAATAGATAAGATGAGCTTAAGTTTGTTGTGAAAAGAATGTCTCTAAGGCCACCCACATTGCATAAAGGTCCTATGTCTGATAAACTGAGGGATAATTTTTTCTGATAAGGAAGCAAGAAAAATAGAAAGAACAAGTTGGTCTTGTTAAAACCAGGCAATGTAATCTTTATTTGGTAGTCCAGTTGACAGTTTAGGTGGTGAAGGAACGGAACCATCGATATAACCAAAAAGTTGTTAATCATAAAGGTAGGAAATGATCTGAGCTTTCCAGATCAGATGGTTCTCTTGAGTAAGTTTGGTGGTAATATAGTGAGAGAGTGCGGACGAAGGAGCTGGGTGAGTGATAGTAGAAGATGAAGGTGTGAAGGGTGGAGTGGTAGTGAACAACATATTAGGTGAGCGTGAACCAGACATATTGCTGGCATACTAGAGCTCATAATGGAGCATAAATGAAAATAGAGCAACATAGGAGAAACATTGAAAGACTAAGCTCAAAGTGTAATATATTACTTGTGTATTTGTGTGTACAGTAGCTGGCTCAATATATAGAGAACAGTCAGAACACTATCCAATACAAGTGATACACGTGTAAAGCAACAGATAAGAGTAATCAGAGAACATTTTTCCTAGGCTATGTTATGGGATTGTTTTGGGCTCTGTTCAAGTGTTGGGCCTCAATAATTATATTATGTGTTTGGAGCTCCTTAATTTTTAATTTCTCTATATTGACTTGCTTTTCTAAGTGTAATACGTAAAGGTTACAACTTGCATGAATGATCTCACACATGCACTGTGTTTAACTAGCTAGGTATAGTTGACAGGATAATTATTAAGGAAATTAAGTCATGAATCCCAATTTTTAGTGATAATCATGTCACTTCCCAAGATAATGAGAGTATAATCCATTTCACCTTAGTCCTTGTTCAAGTATTTAGGCTTATTTTCTTGTATATTTCGTCATAGTTTCTAAATGTTTGATTTTGATTTACCATGTAGTTCTTATAATGTTTTTATTCTCATTTCATGTCATATTAATTTTAAATGATGGAGGATTAGTGCACAGGCCGGGGACGTGGAGGATTAACGGAGTACAGACAAAAAATTGCTAACACATACTGGCTTTTCTTTACTTTCTCGGAAAAGTATTTGATAGGTAGTTATAGTTTCCCTCAATTTTTAATTTCATATTTGTGTCACTACAAAAAAAAAGGGTAATTTGTAGCAGTTAAAAAGGTGATTTGTAGCGGTTTTAACCGCTACAAGTGAAACTTGTAGCGATGCGGTTTTGATAACTGCTACAAAAACCACCAATGCGAAGGGATTTATAGTGGTTAAGATGAACCGCAACGCATGATACGAAAGCGCTACAGTATTTTGTAATGGTTATAAAATCACTACTAATACCGTAATGAATGAGATCACTCTGAGGCAGTTTGTAGTAGTCAAAAAACCACTACACATGCATGTGGGTAGGTAGAAAATGAAATTTGAAATTTTGTGGCGGTTAACAAAACTGCTACCAAGTGTTGGCAAAAAATTTTATCTGTTGGGAATCAAAAATTGAATTTGGCGACATAATTTATAGTAGTTATATAACCACTGCAAATATTAAAATTTTCAACAACAAAAAAAAAGCGTCACCGGGACAATTTTACGGCGGTTATAAACCGCAACAAATATTAAATGTTATGTTGAAATTTTAAAAAAATTAATCAAATTTTAAAGATAAAATATAATAAATTAAACATGATTTGCAAATATAATTTTGAAATGAAATGTGTTATCAAATTTTTAATTAAATTTTATTCAAATTTTTGTTATATAAGGAAATTTTACTAATATTTTAAGTATTAAATAAATATTATTAGAAGTTATATAATTTTATAATTATGAAAATTAAAAAAATTTCTAAAATGTTATTTATAAATATAAGAAATAAATTAGAAAGAGTAGAAAATAAAAGTAAATAAATCCTACATGAAAAATATTATTAGTAAATTAAAATTAAATAATATGAGAAAATAAAAGTAAATAAACAATTAAAAAAAACTTACAATCTGAAAATGAGGAAATGAGGAGAAGAATATCAGAGGAGAGGAGATGAGGTTTTCAGATGAGAAAAATGAGACGAGAGGAGGAGAGGTTGAGGACGTGTGAAAAATGAGAGGGAAAGGAGGTATTTATAGAGGATCGGTGACATTTGTAGCAGTTTATTTTATTTTATAGCGGTTTTGTTCATTTTGTAGGGGTTTATTTTCATTTTCTAGCGGTTATAAAACCGCTACAAATAATAAAATTTTGAAAAAATGGTTTGGAATGAACTGTTGAAAACTTAGTTTTCATCACCTTGCCTGAAAGGAGATATATAAAGTCAAATAATGAGAAATAATTGTAACACACATAAATTTAAATTAAAACCTATATTGTTAATTAATGTAACAAAAATAAACTAAAATTATATGTAAAAAAGAAATACCGAAAAATTGGTAAATTGTCATCTCCTTTGGAGAAGAAATTCTCAAAATTCGTTGGTATGAAGGGTTTATTGTTGTAAATGATGTCATCACTATCATCACCTATATCATAAAGATGTCACGGCTTGAGGTGAACCACCATACTCCAATCTTTATGCTTCTTGTCCTCTACAAAATAAACCTGGTGTGCCTCAAAGGCAAGAATGTATGACTCATTGTAACATCTAAATTTTTGGGCCTAGAAGTACCAGAAATAACCTAAATTGGAAAAGCTACTAGATCCCTTTTGACCAGAGGTCTTAAAGACGAGAAAGGAAGTTAAAGCAATTTTAGGGACTAAACTGCAAAGTGAAAGTTTTAAGGGGCTAAAGTGTAATCAAAGTTAGAGACCTCAGTAAAGTCTCGAAGGCCCAGAGAGAGAAAAGAGGCTAGATACAGGCCAAAAATTAAGTTAGAAGCCTCAAAGAGATGGTTGTATGAAGTTAAGTCCAAACAGGGACTAAACCGTAAGTTCAGAAAGTTATGACCAACAGGGATAAAAATAGAAGAGTATATAGAGAATTTCAAGAAAATCCTAAAAATGGGAAATAATATTCTAAGGCTCTTCTGTGAAGAGAAAAGATGAAAGTACCCCTGAGGCAGCTTAAATGGAACTTATAAGGTTATGATCGGTAAAAAGTATGCCGTTTGAGGTAATTGTTTGAAATAGCAAGAGACCTCAAAAATGTATGTAAAAATGAGATTAAATGGTTGAAAGGTTGTACTAATTTATAAAATTAGTCTCGCAACCAAAAGGCCAGTGGAGTGGCTTTAATAAATTAAAAAGCCGATTATGCTGATAAAAGGGTGTTTTAGTAAATGAATTTTTATGCAAGGCTTAAAGGAAGTGTTATGGCCTAAGAAAATTCATAAATACTCTCTAGAATTAAAGGGAATTTATGGAGTAGATAGAAGAATTTTCTAAGCTCCAGAAGGCCATAAAGAAAGTCGGAGAAATGTGGGCTAAGTAAATTCGGAGGAAACTTAGGAAACAAGTTTGATCCAATAGTTAGGATCTAATCTCTCTTCTCCTCCACCACATTTGTGACACCTAGCATCTTCTAGAAGAATGAGGTAAGGATGATGCAATGATTATGCAAAAGTCAACTTGAAGTTCTAAAATAGCCCTTATCCTTTCTATTAGCCACCAAGGGCATTTTAGTCCATTCAAGCCAAAGTTTTGGCTATAAATACCCCACCTTGGAATAGCATTTTGGCAGCCATTTGTAGAGAGAAAACTCTGCCAAAATTTAGAGAGAAAAACGTAGGGGTGAAGGCCAAGAAGAAGAAACAAGATTCAAGCTTCAAGATCAAGGTATGTGATGGTTGTAGCATCTGATTTGATACCTATTTCGAATAAGTTACTCTTTGTATCTGATTCTAAAATTTGACATGATTAAAGTACACTCTGTAAGCTTTAAATTCATGAGTAGAACACTTCATTTTGATATGTCTATGATTTATGGTGATTTTTCAAAGTTAGGGTTTGAAATCTGGAAACAGTGTTTAACCTTTAGAAGAGTAGCGAATTCCGTACAATTATGGTACTGTTCAGCATAGAATTGGTTCCTGAAACTATTTTTCCTTTAAAAAGAACTTAAGGACCTTTCAGTAAGACTTAGAACCACTCAGTTTTAAGTTTTATAGAATTAATTATGAATTTTCAAAGTTGAGTAAAAATTCAGGAATTTCTGCGTGAACGGTACCTGCGAAGCAAAATTTTCAGATTTGATCTTCTTGAATCTAAGGCCATCTAAAGTCATCCTAATTGACAAGATATGGATCTTAAGGATGGGAAATGATGAGATTTATATTAGAAAAGTTAGAAAGAAAACCCTAAAACCAAGAGAAAGGTTGAGGTTCAAGAAAGCTAGTCTTAAACTTTATGTAATCTAGTGGTCCTAATAGATTGTATGATCATTGTGACTATGTTTAGGACCTTTGGAACATCTAAGAGGACGTTTGGTGATGTTAACCGAATGCCCATATGGTTGGGAAGTCAAGGGAGTCAAAGGAAAAGTAAGAGAAAAGCTTGAGGTGCAAGGTAGTGAACTTGGCTATTGTCATTGCTTGATGTTGTATGCTTGTGTGTTACTGTGTACATGTTATTGAATGTTATTGTGATATGTTTTAGCTACTGTAATTGCTATTCATGATGAGTAGATTATGTCTCCATGGCCATGCATCAAGAAGTTAGCTTTGAGCATGCTAATATGTCACTACATAACAAGAGAATAAACAAGTTGCGTGTAGTACATTAGCATCCATCTAGCATGATTAATATGGTATTGTTTGCTACTGAGATTCTCCCGAATCTCACCCCTCCCTAACCAACCATTTAGGTCAATCATCAATGGGCAATAATGGCATGAGAAGCAAGGAGAAGAAAGTGGAGAATTGTTCATGTTAATGAATCATATTATTATTCAATGTGTAATTCTCCCATTATGTAATTTATGTTGTGGATGCCAATGATGCCATGTATTTAATTATAATACTTATGACATGTATAGAAATGTATGAGCATGAATGGGAAAGAGTAAGCTCATGTTATGTATGCCAAAGAAATAAAAAGAATTAAAGTAAAGAGATGTTAAGGGATAAAACATAGGTCCTGGAGCAGTGAGTTTGTAGCTAAAGTTTGCCTTATCAAACGAATGAGTTAAGTCATGAGATTTGGCAGACTCATAGTACACATCCTAGGTTTTAAAATGAGAGCTAGATCATCTCAATTGAATATGTACACAAGGAGATACGAATTTCCAAAATTGAGGCATAGAATCTGGAAGTTTCAGATTTTTTTGAAATGAACAGTAATATTTATTGATTAAACTGTATGAATTGGGCAAGGATAAGTCCAATTGGATATTTTTCCCTTAAAGAGCATCAAAATATATTACTGTAAAATTTTAGAACACCTCAATACGATTTTTATAGAATTAGTTATGAATTTTTGAAATTGGGACTGTAATCTGGAACTTGAACAATGAATAGTAACTTGAGTAATGATGTTGAAATTTTAAATCCACGAGCTTGTATCGTGATCTGCTTGAACCATAACGCTTACAAATACGTACTCTGAAGGGTTAAAGGTAGGACATTTCACTCATGATCTTCAAATTCTCCTATATGAATAAGCCTAGAGAAATTAACAGATGTGACGCCCAATTCGTCAGTAGTGAGTCCATGTGAAGTTGTCGTATTTGCCCAGCAATACTTGAATAGAGTGATAGTGAAAAGTCCTTGATAATTTAACACAACAATATCAATTAGCTTTCCATAGTAAGGAATGCCTTTAAATCGCATGTCACTGTCATTGGTACTAACATAACTCCTCGTTCCGAACGTGCCAAAAACTTCAGAGTTTTTTGTGAGCAAACCCTGATCACATGAAATTACACAGTGTGATAGCCTTAAGCTTGGTGGAACTAAAATTTCCCCCATTTTTTGTACTTGAATGATGCCATATATGAAGGGTGAGGACCTAGATGGAATAATGTAATTTGTTGGAGGATAGAGTTTAAAGATTGGATTTTTGAATCAAATATGTAAATTTTTACACATGGGAGCTTATGTGTCCCATGAGGTGGCATATGCATTACGTGTAGAGGACACCTAAGTTGCTATGTGGCACCTAAATAAGGGGGAAGAGAGATGATTTAGCCAAGTGTCCTATGGTAAAAATCAGTAGTTAAAAATGCTAACACATGGTAAGTTCGATTAAGCCTTATAAATACCATTTCCTCTCCATTCCTTTCACTTCTTTCGGCCAAATTTCAAGCTTGGGAGGCAGAGAAGTTTCGACCTATAGAGGAAGAGAATGAGGGGAGAAAGAACAAGCCAAAAACAAGGTGATTCAAGTGTTTAATCAAGGTAAAAGCTTGACTATCCTATCTACTGTTTGATTTTCTATGGTCTCATAGTTTTAAACTTAGTTTTGGTGGAGTTTGATGATTGAAAACCATAAGGGCTGGTGCTGCCAAAATTTTCTTTGATGGATTATGATTGATATTAAGTTGTTATATGGTTTAAAGGATAGGAAATGATTGTTGGGTAGTGATTAAACCTTGCTGTGTGAAAGATATCAACTTGTGCATGTATAGGGCATTGTTTGGCCAAGTGAAGAATGATACCCTAGAGTTTGATTTTTATTGTTTTGATGCTTCCAATAGATTTAGAAGGTGATTTTATGTAGGGATATGTGAAAAACATGTGTTTGAAAGCATTAAAATTGAAAATAGAATTTTGAACCTTAAAGTACCCCTGTTTTGCCGTGAGAAGAAGTTATAAATTTCACCTCCAAAGTCTCAAATAGGGTTCTAAAACCCCTAATTTACCATTTTTCCATTTTTCAAGAATTTTTTAAAATTTTTCTCAAATTTTCTCATTTTGCCCTTCCTAGATTGATAATTTTGAAAATATCAGTCAAGACCCTTTTTGGATTTTATGTCATGCCTGGCTTCTTCAGTCAGTCTACTTTTCCCAGTGGCCGTTAACTTAATTTTTCATCCCCATTATCAAGGTTAAATTTTGTGGGATGTGACGGATTTTGGGTTAGAGGAAATTCAAGAACAAAGAAAAGAGAGCAAAAAGCAAGAGTTTGAGCAAAGTAGCAAGAACTTCCAATTTTAGTATTAACTTGTATTAGTTGTTTGCTATGTGTTTTTATGTCATAATGCCATTTTTTCACTAGAATAAACTGTTTTAATATCTTGTGATTTTCACGTAATTATAGGGCTTTGAAAACTTATTATATAATGGGTGAGAAGCGCGAAGGCAAAGGTGGCCTGAAACTTGCATATAGCCGAACATAAGTACTTTGAGCTAAGGTTTGTAAATATATGCCTCTATTTATCTGTCTTTTTCGCTTTGATTTATATTACCATTAGCAATGATGGAAGACAAAGTTGGGATACTATATTATCTGTTTCATATAGGAAATTATTGAGTGTGGATGTACTATAAAAATTAAAAACAAAAGTGCAAATAATTGTAGTTGTTATAGTAATTGAATTTTCCAATTCAATTGTTTCTTATTTTATTCTCTTCATGGATTTAAATGTGATAATTTCTATGTTTCAGATTGTTGATAATGACAAATCATACACTGTTAAAGACATTGATTTTATTCAAGATCTTTTGGCACAGCAAGTTCTTGAAGAGTTATGGTCAAAGCAAGATATATAGGGCAATTTCATGTAATTACATTTTGTCTTAGGTCATGTAAAACTTGCTTTTACAATTATGGTTTATAAGCTTTATGCTTTTACCTTAGCTCAGGATTAGTTAACTTTTTAGCTTTTGTAATTATGGTTTATGGTAATTATTGTACTTTTTGACATTTTGGTGGTGATGGTTTGATCGAAAGTTGTGTGTTGCTACAATTGCAAGTTAATTTATTGTAAGAAAAGTACTTTGACAATTTATTTTAAAAAAATCATGTGTATTTTGAACAAAACATATTTTCACCTCTGTTTTATAAAAATATTCATGTTTGTTACAAAGAGATTGGAAAAGCTGCACATTTCACATCTGTTTAAAATGGAGGTGACATGTGCTATAATTATTATGTCTCTTCTTTCAATGTCTCCTCTTAAGCAAACATGAAAAGGCCTTTAAAACAGAGGTAAAAAGTGTCTTTTGTAGTAGTGTCATTTAAAACATATGAGAACCTCAAGATTCTCGTCTAATTTACCAAACAAATGAGAATATGGAGGATGTTCTCATCTATTTTGTTAACAGAAAATAATAACTTTTCTCCTCCATTTTGTAAAATAGACAAAAATGGGGAGAGATAAATAGTATATTTTGTTGTAGTGCCTTTTCACGCAAGTACATCTACAAGATGAATAAAAATTTCAACAACTGAATCAAAAGGGTATCGAACAATTGAAACATGACAGCCATAAGCATTGTATTACGAGATGATTGCTGAAGATAGAGGCTTGAATCCATGTTTCTGTGTAACCAAAAAAAAAGAGGCTTAATTAGAGCTGCTGCCTAATGGCTTGAAGAATTTTTTTTTTAAAAAAAGATTTTTGTTGGGGGAGAGGAGCTTGCATATTATTGTACTTTCAAAAAGTCGTCCAAGTTTCTGAAAAATCGTTGTGAGATATATCACCGGAAGAGAGAGCAATGCAAAATCACTCATGGAAGTATTTTTAGTCCGACTCTTCAATTTTTTCCCCTAATTTTAGATGGGTTTGTTGGGCTCTTCTATAAATTTTATGGCTCATGAATAAAGAAAATAAAGGGGGAAAGAAATTTTAGCAAGTGTTTAAATTGAATTATTTCATCTTGTTTGAATTGGTTCTTGAATATAATTATCAAGATAGTTTAACCAAAAGTTGTGCGCGCAGAAGATTGTCCAGATACTAAATTTTTTCTTTTTTTATGTACTTGAAATTTCAAATCAATATGACATTATGCGAAGTTGATTAAATTATAAATATTTTTTTTTTGAATGCAGCAGTACAAAGATTAGACAATATTGACACACTTAAATCTATTTAGCAAAACCTTAGAATTATCTTGAAGCATCAAGACATCCCACGGAAGGGCAAGTTGGCCAGCCACAAACTTACTAAACTGTCGGCCACACGCCTGGTGAGACCAAAAGAGAAGGGTGATGATATGACACCCTGATTAGTTATAAACAACAAGGCCCTCCTTAGAAGAAAAGATATGAGGAACCATTTACTCACTCCCCTTCTCTGCTTCTCCGTCCTGTCTATCATCAGCTGGCCCTGAAAAGACGTAGAAACATGAAAATTAGATGCAATATTTCTATTTGTTTTCTTTCTCGCTTTGGTAACACAGGTTAACCAATCATGGACCCGACGGTGATGCATATGTTGACTGTTAGTGATGATGGTACTGAAGGTCTTAAACTGACTCATCAAACGGATATTAAAAGTAACCATCTGTATAACCTTGATTGGATCAGAAGTATCGTGCTTGTGAAGTCTTTGGTTCCTAGCCCTCCAATTACAATAACGAGTCCAGCCAACGTAATAATGAGAAAGAAAACTAAAATAAAAAGCATTGTACTAACAAATAATGTGCTTGTTTTGCCTTATCCATTCATAAATTTTTCCACTATTTTCAATCAGAAACTTGCATGCATTATTAATAAAAATCAATCAAAGAGTAATTAAGTTTGAAGAAGTTTGAAGAAATTAAGTTATACTTTCATGCAGGTTCTGAAAAAATTTTGCAGATGGGAGGAGGTAGTTTAATATAATGAGTTTCAAAGGAGGGGCGGTAACCAAGCGACGGAGGGAGGAGAGCGAAAGCTTTTGAAAATATTTTGCTGATGAGAGAAAAGGAGAGCATGATAAACAAAAAAAGCACATCCTTCTAAAAGAAATAATTAAAATAACAGAGAGAGAAGGAGTGATGTGAGTTGACACATAGGATAAAAATATTTGAGCTGTCAAAATTTGAGTGGATAATGCATAGAGGCGTCCATTGGGTGTATGCAAAAATTTCCCTAAAAATGTATAAGGATCTAGAGTGAGTTTAATCCGTTGGTATATACATTGCAGCAAACACATATTTTCATAGTATGCGTGAATCAAATTAATGATTGAGACTCACTATTCGGAACCAGAAAATCACATTTCTACTTGTTTTATTATATGTAACTTAAAGTACAAATTTATTCAGGAAGTTCTCACTCAGGAGCATTGGGTACCTCATAAAACAAATTTGCCCTGAAAGTTTAAAATCGTAGCAACATTGCCCGAATTACCTTAACTATTAAAATAGTGATACTGACTGTTAAAATTTCTACCAGCAGGAGACAACATTTCTACGATTTTAAACTTTCAGGGAAAATTAGCTTCCAAAAAAACTTTTGCGTACCCAACACTCTCGAGTGAAAGCTTCTGGCACAAATTTACACCTTAACCTTTATATATATACTGACACTTGTGGTGTGCCAAGATATAAATATACTCCCTCCATCTCTTATTATAAGATCCAATTTTTTCAATGGACTGTTCTTTTTTATAAGATCCTTTTTAAATTTGTCTGAGTATTTAATGTATTATTACTTATTTTACCCTTAATTTAATACATTCTCTTTCTTCATTTATTTTACTATTACTCCCCCACATTTATCCATTTACATATAGGGGTATATTCAAAAAAAATTACATTTACTACACATTAATTGCTTTTAACTGATTTTAATTGTTTTCTTAAACCACGCAATTTAGTTAAAAGGATCTTATAATAAGAGACGGAGGGAGTAGATATTAACTAATTCTATAGTGAAATACAAGTGAATATTTTGAAGCATATGCAATACGAAAGAAGTTACCACATAAATTCCATACCATGAAGTAGTTAATGGATGCCGTGAAAACATGTCAACGCTTTAAATATTCTCCACTTCTCTCTGACTTATTTTGTATTTAATTAAAGTCAATAAACTAGTTAGGTTAAGAATTTACGAGGCCAATGACTGAAAATGAATCACTCCCCAGCTTTCCTTTTTACCCTAGTGGACTTTCGTCATTGCAAGAGATAGTGACATTGATATGATTAAAGTGAATATATGTGTGGGTGTGTGTGTGAGAGAGAGAGAGGCTCTAGGGTTTGCTGGCTATTCCATTGACAAAAGTTGGCCAACCAAAAGAAAATGGAATATTAAAGAACAAGCCTTTGAAAAATTCTTATTCTTCAATATATATACCCCTTAAAAAATAAAAATCTAATCGGACCCCTCCCATAAATAATGGGTTTCGCATCAGATTGTGATAGTGGTGGTGGTCCCAAAAATTACGCAGCTTCCTTCAGGCATGTCATTGTTTTCTTTTTTTATGATTATTTCATACACTTGTAGATATTAGTGAACAACTCTGTTCATGCCGTCCATAATTCACAGGTACAAAGTTGTATAATTTTCATCTTTATATGATATAAAAGGAAAGACATTTCATGTCAGTTCAGGAATATCCTTTTCGATAAACTTAAATTGTTTCAAGTGTTCATTCTTTCTCAGAAGAGTTTGTTTCTAATTAAAATATCGATTGATTCTTTTAAATTAGATAAAAATACACGTCTGATTCTCTAATTAAAAATTTTAATTTGCTTTTTAAATTTATGAGCGTGTAATTAGTCTCTAAATATTTTTTTGTGCCGATAATTATTATTTTTTAAAAATAGACACAATTTAATTAGAATTTGAAAATATTTGTTAACATTTAAATTTCAATATTTTTTCTGACATTTGAATTTCAATGTTAACATAATACTCCTCAGTTCTAAATATAAGACCCACTTTATAATATAAATTATAATACAAAGTGGATCTTATATTTAGAATCGAAGGAATAAAATTTTGTATGAAATTAAAGGACTAAATTGATGAGACCCCTCTTCCATTCTGTAACAAGCTCAACCAATTTACCGTTAAATGTAGTCTTAACATCTTTGTTTTAAGTTTTAATTTTGGGCAAGACCTAATATTCTAGGAAGCCTTGCAGCTACATTAATTTTAGTGATAAAATGTTCGTTGGTGAACATATGTTGAAAACATAGTTTTAGAATATATGAATCGCGTGGGACCAAAAAGGAATCATAAGTAAACAGTAATTATTTCATACATAACAGTATTAATGCAATCTACATATTCTTCATTTTGTAACCAATAAAAATAATTGTCAACTTTCTTTCTAGAAACTTGCATATCGGGAAACCAAAAAAAAAAAAGCTTCGTAAAATGAAGATGTACAAACTAAAACTTCTTACAAGTCAAACCATATGCATTTTGGTACCTTTTAATTTGCTACAAAATTTTACCCTCGTTTTTCCCTTACTCAGCTTTAAAAAGGGCATAGCATTGCGTATTATATTCCCTTTCGTTTCTGAAAGTGCATTTTCTTTTTAACTCGAAGGTGGAATACTGCGGACATCATCGAGGAAGAGAAGCAATATGAGGGAGAAAAAAGGATATTCTTAAAAAAAATATTTTGGAGAATTATATTGAGGTCCCAAAAAAAATAATTACCAATAAGTTTCAATGACAAGTGAGCAGTTGTCATTTACTATTCCGAAACTTATCATTGCAAACTATTCGGTTATTACTGGGACTTTTAGTATTAGTTCATTACTTGGTGCTTCATATTAATTCTCCCAAAATGGTTTTATCAATTTGGTTTCCTTTGGTTTTCATATTACCATCATTTTTAAGTAAAGTAATCACCTTTTTTTTTTTTCATATAGATAGATCATTTACATGATTTTTCCATATTATTGGCTCAAGATATTTTACATCAAAACATGCGTAAAAAGAAAAGTCAGATAGTTTTCTAAAAATTATAGTTTGACTTGGTCATTTATTATCATATCTCATGGATTTGAGAATATCTGAAATGAAGTTGTCTCATTTAAAGAGGGACACCATTAGTTTTTTAAAGTTAATCATTTTACTCAAAGCAGAGTTCAAATGAAAAAGTTTATAAACACTTGAAGTCAATGATTTGAGATATGAATTATGCATTGAGTTAGTTTTGACTTTTGGTCACTTTTTTTATTTATTTATCAAATCTCATAAAATACATTATGTTTTAACGTGAAACTTGAATTCATAGAAAGATAGCTTTAAAAGCTTTTCAACAACATATCGCTTGCTAAATTTTTGGAAGAATCATAACTAGCGAGATGCTTACTTAACACGTTAATTAGAGTGTGCAACATATTAACTATGGTTCTATCACTTGTGTTTTCACTTCAATTTGTTGTATTCTGAATGTGCAACCTTAATGTTTAACATGTTAGCCTCAAAGCTCCTCATGTCGTCTATGTGATCTACTTAGCATTTTAAGCTTGTGGTAACGCGTTTGCCATGTAACAAACAATATGGTTTTCACCTATATTATTCATAATTAACATGTAAATCATGCTTTGAAATGATGCTTTACCTTGCAAAATATTTAAAGGAGTATTTGGATTAGCTTTTCAAGAATATCATCTAGAGAAAAGTGATAAAAAAATTATTTTGAGAATACATTTCAGAAAAATAGATTATGGAGGTGTTTGAGTAAAAACCAAAATAATAATTTTGGAGTAAAAACCATGGTTTTAGGGGGAAAAAAAGGCAAAACAGTGGTTTTTCTTTTTTACAAAATTACTTCTACACATGGTATTAAAAACTAGATCAAACCTGCCAGTTTGGGCCGGAAACCCATAGCCAAGCCACTTGTCTGGTCCAATCAAGCCTCTGACCCAGTGCAAAATCAACTCGTTGCAACTTGGTGTAACTCGGGATGACTCGATCGTAACTCGATTAACTCGATGGGTTAGGCGAGTCACTGAGTCAATGTTTTAAGCTCTCAGACATTAGAAATGCCAGGTTAAACAAAAAAGATGCCATCAGAAAAATGAAGAAGAAGACACTATTACAAAAAGGTCTATTTTCATCTAAAATTGAGAACAGAGGAGAAAAGTATCTAATACTCATCTATTGGATCAGAATAAATGAGTATGGCCCCATCATACTCATCTGTTTGTTGACCAGACGAGTATAAAGGGGCCATACTCATCTGTTGGCCCATAACAGACATTATGAGTATGAGGGCCCATACTTGTCTGTTATGGGCCAACAGACGAGCATGGGTCTTCGATTTTGAAAAAAATTTCAATGCAAACCTCCATATCTCAGCACATTCATCCCTCAACTCCCTTTTTCTCCCTTTTCATTGAACCCACAGCTCACTCTTCTCCCTCAGCTCTCTGTCTTTCTCCTGCTGTCATCCTCAGCTCACGAACTCATCACTTCAGTCACCTGAGCTCATCTTCCTCAGCTTACTATCAGCTCGCGTCACCCTCAGCTCATCTCCCTCAACTAGGTTCCTTAGCTCGTCTCCCTCAGCTCCTCTCCCATGCCACATCGTCGTTCTCTCCCCCTCAGCTTGCCATTTTGCTTTTGCCCCTCTGCTTGCCATCGTGTTGGTGGTGCATTGTTGCTGTAGGTAGCTTGTGGGTCTTATAGCTCATGGTTAGCTTGACTCTCCTTCACATAGGCATTATTAAAGGTGGTTTATAAGTAGTTTTGTTACTTTGGACTTGTTAGAATCAATAGTTATGCAATTAAAGATGAATTTTGGAGATTTTATTGTTGCATTTAAGTGTTGATGAAATGCCAATTGTTATAATCTAAAAATTTGAGATTGAATCGGTGGCCGTTGGTTTATATAGTTGTGAGGAAAGATTATTTCTTGAGATTTTATTGTTGCACTTAAGGTGTTTGATGAAATGCCGGTGTGTGTATGAGCTATGAATTTGAGCTAGGAACAATGGTTAGATTGAATAAATTGGTGAGTTGTATAATTATTTTCTCATAATAGGAACAATAGTTTAATTGTTGCTCTTGGACTTGATAGAATTAGTAGGTTGTGTATTATATTCAAAAGTATAATTTTGTTTGATTGCCTTAACTAGTTTTGAAATGCTTTAATTTTCTTTGAAACATCATGACATTATTATTTAATTTAATTTTAGGCTTATGGCCTTTAATTTATTATTTAAACTAATTTTTATTTTTTTCCATTTTATTATTTAAACTTTGAATTATGTGTATGTGATTTTTTTTTAAAGTATTTGAATTAATCAAAATCTCTTCTCTCTTTCTTTCCCCTTTATCATTAAGCTGAATTTAATTAAAATATCATTGATATTATTCTTGAACTAAATTATTCAAAATTGGTTATGTATTAACATAATGGATTGTAGTTGGATGAGTGCTTTGAGAACGAGTGAGAAATATGAGGAAAGGTAGAATAATTTATTGAATTTGCTAAAAGAAATGCTTATAACAAAAACAGAAAGTATTTTTGCCCCTGTATCAATTGTTTAAATAAGAGACGATTGACTATTGATTATATAAGGGATCACTTATTTGGTGAGGGGATAAATCTTCAGTATATAAGATGGATATGACATGATGAAAGAGGAACGACACCATTAGGTGAGTCAGAAGAAGTTATGGGTGGCTTGAATGACAGAATGAGTGATATGGTTCACAATATAGGAATGGGGTTTTTCGCACAATCACATATAAATGACAGCTTGAATAATGATATTGAGATAGCTTTATACCCTGGGTGTTCTAAGTATACACTGTTGGCAGCTATGTTGAGATTATTCAATTTAAAGGCGACTAACATGTGGACCGATAAAAGTTTTATAGAGTTGCTTCAATTGTTGAGTGATATGCTTCTGTTCTTCCAAATAGTGTTTATAAGGCAAAGAAAATCTTATCCCAAAGGGGTATGGGCTACAAAAAGATACATGCCAGTCCTAATGATTACATACTATACAGAAATGAGTATATCGATCTAAATGAGTGTCCAAAATGTAAAACTTCATGATACAAAGTGAAGAAGAACACGGGTTGTGATGGTAAAGTTAATGAGATAACTAAAGGGCAACCTTTGAAGGTCTTGTGGTATCTTTAGAAAATACCTCGATTTAAATGTTTATTTGCTAATGCAACAGGGGCAAAAAAGTTGACATGGCATTTTGATGAGAAAATATCAAATGAAAAATATCTCTGGCACCCTATAGATTCTCCTTAATAGAAGAAAATAGATGAAATGTTTTTGAAATTTGGTAATGAGCCAAGAAACTTTCGTCTTGGGCTTTGTATAGATGGAATCAATCCTTATGATACTCTAAACAACACACATTGTGCTTGACCAGTTTTGCTAGTGATTTACAACTTAACCTCCTTGGCTATGCATGAAACGCAAGTATATGATGCTATCTTTGATGATTTCGAGACCAAAACAATTGGGAAAAAATATCAATATCTCTTTGGCACTTTTGATTGAGGACCTGAAGAAATTGTAGGAGGAAGGCATGGACATGTTTAATGCATATAACCAAGAGTTGTTTAAGTTGCGTGCAATAATTTTTACCATGATAAATGACTTTCCTACCTATGGAAACTTGTTAGGTTATAGTGTAAAAGGGTATAAAGCATGTCCTATATGCAAAGCAAATACACACTTCTATCAACTTAAGCACAAAAGGAAGATAATTTATCTTGGCTATATGAGGTTTCTTAATCGATTCCACCCATACCGTAGATGGTTTACCAGAGCATGAAATGGCTCCGAAGCCTTTGAATGGAAAAGAAATTTATCGAAATGTAGAAAGAGTTAATGTTGTCTTTGGGAAAAATAAGAAGATCATAGATGAGAAGAACATTTGGAAGAAGAGGTCTATTTTCTTTGATCTTCCATATTGGTGTATTCTCGATGTGAGACATTGTCTAGATGTAATACATGTGGAGAAAAATGTTTGTGATAGCTTGATAAGTACTCTTTTGCACATACAAGAAAAGACAAAGGACGGAATCAATGCAAGACTAAACTTGACTGAAATGGGAATAAAAGAACAGTTATATCCACAACTAAAAGAGGCTAGTAAGAGGGCTTATCTAAAACCACCAACCCACACATTGTCTAAGGCAGAGAAAAACAACTTATTCGATGTTTGCATAGCATCAAGGTGCCACAAGGGCACTGTTCTAATGTGAAAAGACTTGTTTTGATGGATGATTTGAAGTTAGTAGGGATGAAGTCTCATGATTACCATGTATTGATGTAGCAACTATTACCGGTAGTTATTCGAGGCATAATAAAAGTTGATGTCAGAAACACCATAATTAGACTGTGTATTTTCTTTAATGCTATTTGCAGCAAAATCTTTGACACAGAAAAGTTAGATGAACTAGAAAACGAGGGGTATGTTATTTTGTCTCAACTAGAGATGTACTTTCTCCTCCATTCTTTGACATCATGGTGCATTTGATAGTCTATTTGGTAAAAGAGGTAAGGCTTTGCAGCCCTGTTTATCTAAGGTGGATGTATCCATTTGAGAGATATATGAAATGTTAAAAATTATTCTAAGAATCCTTATCAGCCTGAGGTATCAATTGTTGAAAGACATATAGCTGAGGAGGCTATGGACTTTTATAAAGAATATTTATCTGGGGTACAGGTATAGTCTCGATATGATGATGGAATAGGTAAGGGAAAATAGGTGCTTAAAGTGAAGAGAATAGGTCATGACAAAGTGTTCTAAGCGTTTTTATACATTTTGAATAATATGGAAGAAGTTCAACCGCACTTAGATAATTATAAAAAGATCTTAAAGGACAAAAATCCAAAGAAAAGTGATATGCAGATTGCTAATGAGCACAACAAAACATTTATAACGTGGTTCAATGAAGAGGTCCTAAGGGTAAAATGATGTGTCTGATAAAGTAAAATGGTTAGCTTGGGAGCCTTGCTTTGATGTCACCACTTGGAGTGGATATGATATATATGGGTATTCCTTCTACATAAAGGCTTAAGATGACAAAAGTATTATGCAAAACAGTAGGGTAATAGTAGTAGCTAAAGTGATGTATTTTTCTAGCTCCAAAGATAAAAACCCTAAATTGGCATCTATGGCTTATTGTAGAGTTATTGAAGAGATATGGGAGGTTAGTTACACCAACTTCAAGGTTCTTGTCTTCACTTATAAGTGGGTGAACAATAATAGTGTTGAAATAGATGAATAGTTGGGATTTATCTTACTTGATCTTTATAGGGTTAGTTATGCAGATGAACCTTTTATTTTAGCCAGCTATGCGAAACAAGCATTCAACATCACTGATTCAGCAAAATAAAAAATTGTCTATTGTTCTCCAAGGTTAAAAACAAAAAAGTGGTAATCCAACTTTAGACCTTGATGAGACACCACCTTTTACTGCAAATCCACCTACACAAAGCGAAGTAGAATTGGTAGATGATGACGAATACACTGTTCAAGATGATCACTGTAAAGGAATATGGGAAAATACATAATGTAATACTATAATAAAATAGTTGTACACTTTAAGTTAATTATGTGTTTACTATATATTATTTGTTTATTCATTTCATTCCAATTTACTGACCTATTTGACCTTGGCTTCTTAACAGGGACATGGAGGGTGATAATAGAAATAATGAGGAATCTGGTGATGATCAAGCAAATGATAAACCCAATAGAAAAAAGGATAAAGGGACCACAAGGATGCCAAAGCTTGTAGTACGTCATAGGCGTATTCAGAAGAAGCATATGGAGTTTGATGATGACATGAATCCAGTTGTTGCAAAGGGTGATAAGTTCATAAGCTATGTAGGACTTCTGGGAAGAACCAAAGTTAACATTTTATATTCTAACTAGAAAGAAGTACCACCTAAAATGAAGGAAGCGATTTGGCAAGATATATTGGTATTAAAATTTCTCTCTTTCATACATTTAAATAGTTATAATTATTAATTTTAACTTCATTATACATGAACTTTGTAGTAAACCTATGATGTTCCTCTCACTATGAGATGAGGAAGCATTAGCTAGACCAAATACGTGAGCAGTAGAAAGATTTTAAGACAATTCTCACTCACACCTACATTCGAGGAGTAAAAAAAGATGAGAACCCATGTGACATATATCCCTTTATTGATGAAGAAACTTAGAGAAGATTTATGGTGTCATGACTAGATCCTGAATTTCAGGTAAACTTCTCCTAATCATTAACTTTTTGTTTACAAAAATTAATATCATTTTATTTAACTAACTTTTTTTTTTTACTTTTTGTAGAAATTAAGTGCTTCAAATAAAGAGAAGCATTCAAAAAATTTATATCAGTATTACATGTCTTGTAAGGGTTACAAGAAGGCACAACAAGAGGTCATAGAAGCTGATTTAAAACAAATGCAAGAACCTGCAAAATTAGACCCCATCATTGTTGTTCAAACCCCTGATCCTCTATCTCGACATAGAGTATCGAAGCATGCAAGGATAAAGAAAGGTTAATATATCCATCTGATTGTCACTGACATTGCTAATAAGATTGTAAGTAGTTAAATTAAAGTATTTAAATTGACATAGTATTCATGTTCTGCTATAACTGTAATTCATTTTTGTTTATTATTTGAATGTTATAGGGTGCACTTGAGGAGCAAAGTAGTGAAGGATCTTCACTCTAACTAGATAGAAGGACATTTTGGCAACAGCAACTAGGGAAGTTAGATCATCTGATTGAGTCATAAGATTATCAACCACAATTGGTATAACATAATTCTTTGGTTCAAGTTCACAAAGCTCCTCAAGAAGAAGAGTTCCAAGTGCTGACTTGATGGTTAAAGTTCGAGAACAAATTCATCAAGAGATTATGACAAGTGTAGAGGTTCATCAATTCTTCAAAAATGAGCTTATGTCTGAGATTCACGAGGAGATGAGATCTTTGGTTTCTAACATGCAAATTGGACAAGTCCAACAAGAAGAACATACACTCCAGGTTTGACATTAACCTCAGTTTAATTTTTTCTAAATTGAGCCATCATTTTTATCATTTAATTCCATGCTTTCATTTGTGTCATGCATCCAGAATTTCCTAGCCTATAGAAGCACAAAAGCTAGCTTCAATCCACAAGTGCAATTAGCTCTGCTTGACCCTAGTCCCACACCAAATGATAGGAAACCTTACATTCTCTATTTAGACGACCCAAATATGCATGCTATTGCTGATGCTCTTAAATACCCATAAGGGTCTAAAATTCATCATAAGAAAATTGAAGCGGACATGGTTAAGGTGACGGTTACAACTATTGAGAGGAGGAGGTAGATGCAGATGTCCTGTTCTCTAGTGACGAGGTTGCCAAACTAGGCCAAG
The DNA here is from genome assembly GCF_004799145.2 of Neltuma alba. Classification (NCBI taxonomy): domain Eukaryota; kingdom Viridiplantae; phylum Streptophyta; class Magnoliopsida; order Fabales; family Fabaceae; genus Neltuma; species Neltuma alba. Next base: position 240,260 of record NW_021633161.1, read on the forward strand.
TAAAAAGATATTTTATTTTATGGCCTAAAAGACTCATTGACATCATATCTCTGATACTACAAAATACTCAACCATTTTCTGATTTTTCATTCATATCCTCCTTGTAATACTTATATTTATTCAATTTTTATTAGGATAATGAAGGGGCTACTCAATTTCCTTACTTGGCACAACTATATGACGTTTACAGGTCAATTAACAAGGTTAACATGACAATGCCTCTGGGGATCGTCAGGGAGGAAAGGACGTATCATTTTGGACTAAACCAGAATGACATCAAGGACTTACTATCTATGGATGGCTTGGACATTGCATGGATTCAATTAGCAATAATGTGATTTTATTTTATGATTTTTTTGTGTGCTCATTTTTAACTCATACATATGAACTAATTTTTGACTCATTTTAACTTGATTATAGTTACGTCCATAACTTGTGCACTTTTACAGGAAATGGAGACTTATATGGATTCATGTGTCCAGCTACTTTGCAACTTTTGAAGAACTCTATTGATAAGCGGATGAGATACGTGGATAACACAATTGGAGAAACCTAATTACCTTGTTAGCTTGCCCCAATTATTGAACAGTAAGTAGTTTATATCTATTTATATATATAATTTCCCGTAAATTCACTGGTTTAATTTCTTTTTAATATTTTAGCAAATATTGGTCATTGTGCTTTTCTTGCCCCACAAACAATGTCATTGACTTGTTTGCTTTATTGGATCATTGCCCAAGTGACGATATTAAATGTGTCTTCAATATGTAAGTTCTTGTCATCTTATATATGGTTTTCTTATTTCATTAAATTATTCTAATGTGTGGTCATTTTTATTTGATCACAAGTCTTTGAAAACATATTATATACGGGGTGGGAAGCGTGATGGTAAAAATGGCAAGACGACCTAGCACAAACCATTAGTAAGTGTTTCAATTTAAGTTCTTCAATTTCATCAACAATTACTTTACATATACGTATATTTATCTTTGTGATTCACTTTTGATTTATAGTGTCATCTGCAACCAGGAAGTTCAGAGTACGGATACTGTAGTATCCATTTCATGTATGAAATTATTGAGTCTGGATGTACTAAAGATTTTGAGATAGTAATAATTAGTTTGATTATAATTATTTGGTTTTTTTTATTTGATTTCTTGCGTTCTTTTAGTTATCTTATCTGGATTAAATTAAATTTTTTATTCATAAACTTACAGATTTTTTATTATCAATGCTCTTACACTAATGAAGACCTTGATGTTGTTCAAGATCGTTTGGCAGGACAATTTCTTCAAGAGTATTTCTCTCAAAATGATGCATGAGGTTGAAAGGCATATAGTTTAGGGAGTTCAGTTTTTTTTTTTTGACTTCACTAAGTTAATCAAGATGTTATTTTCATAAGTTATTGTTTAGGATGTCATTAGGATGCTATTTGTATGGAAATTAACGTGAATGAGCCTCTACTGAATTGATGCTATTGTTGTAGTATGTTTTGGTTCAATTTTGTTTACAGGGTTCAAACAAAAATTGTGGTATATACAATTATGAATTTTATTTTTATGAAAACTGTGGTATATACAATTACAAATTTTAATTTTTTTAAAAAAATAATATACTCATCTGTTCAATTGGGAGCAGACAAGTATGAATCACCATACTCGTCTGTTGCCACAAGTATGGTGATTCATACTCATCTGTTCTAGTGGGAAGAGACAAATATGTTTCTCCTATCTACGTCTCTTCTATCAATGTCCTCTATGAAACAGATGAAAAATATCCTCCAGAATAGACAAAAATGATTTTTTTTTTTTTGTAGTAGTGAGAGTAGAAAGGATAGAGAGAGATGAAGAAGTAAGAAGACGAGAAAAGGAGATAAAAAAACCAGTCAAACCCCTAGTCTCATCATCTATCTGGAGCCATTCTTCTTTCTTGGTGAATGCCAGAGTTCCTCTCTAATTTCTTGTACTTTCTGAAACCTACAAACCAAATCTACAAGAGAGCCCAAGGTTTGTAGATTTCAAAGCTTGGAGAAGAAAGGATTGTACCTAGAAAAAGAAGTTATGGTATCATAGCCCTTCATTTGAAATGGATAGTCATGATTTATTTGCTTTTAATCAAAGGAGGTGATTCAACAGTCATATGTCACATCCTCCCATCTTACTTTTCAACAAAACAAATTTTTACCCTTCTATGTTTTGTTTTTCTAGGTCCCAAGCCATTTTAAAATTGAAAACTCATTATTATTATTATTACTGCCTACTCTATTGGCGCCATGAGAAGGGTATGGACTATGGAAGATTTTCTTCCTATTATAAAATTATTAATTATGTAAATTATATGGTTGTTCACTTATTTTTTTCATTGTAAATGCTTATTTATATTTCTTTTATAATTATATTTTATATTTTAATGCTTTACATTTTATTCTTATTATTTTAAAACAATATTTTAATCATGACCGGTCTAATCCCAGGTTCAGTGACTGGTCCGGTTTTTAGTACCCTGCTTTAACACCAAAAGCTGTGGTTTGGGAATGGAAAACCATGGTTTTTCAAAAACTAGTTGTTTTTCACTTTTGGGGCGGAAAATCATGATTTGGAGTGTAATGATGGAAGTGTCAAACATATTATACCCAAAATACTCTTATTTCTTTCTTTCAAAATGCACAAGACATTGTTGCCAGTAAACTTTCATCTTTCATCTTAAAGACACCCTATTTATTTTAACATTATCAACAATAATTTTTATTCATTTTAGTATGATAATTTTTAGATTTGTAATATATTTTATTAATTAAAAATACGAAACAATTGCTTTTATTATTGTAGTATGTAAATATCACACTAGCTTATGTCCTCTTTTGTAATTTAGATATGAAAAAGTGATTCTCATTACAATCATCCAAATATTTTAAATTTATTAATATCATTTTTTTCACATAATCTATTCTTCTAAAATTTATTCTTAAAATAATTTTTTATCAATTTTTTCTGGAAGCTATTTTTTAAAAGCTCATCTAAAATGTGAAAAAAGTAAAATTGATAACTTGAAAATGCTCGGATGGTTATAATGAAAATCACTTTTTTATATTCAAATAACAAAAATGATTTTTTCTATTTTTAAATAATAAAATATACTAAAAAAATTGAAAATTATCATACTAAAGTGAATAAAAAATTGTTATGATCAATCAATGTTATGATAAATAAGATGCCTTTAAGATGAAAGAAGAAGCTTAATAGCAACAATGGCCCCTCGATTTTTAAAGTAAGAAGATAAGGGTATTTTACATATAATATGTTTGACATTCTCATAATTACACTACAAATCATGATTTTTCACCCCCCAAGCCAAAAAAAAGTTGGGCTTTTGAGAAACCATGGTTTTCCATCCTCAAACCATAGTTTTCAATGTATAATAAGTGGTTTTGTTTTTTTAAAAAAAACAAATAGTTGTTTGGCTATTTTTCCCAAAATCATGGTTTTTACAACCAATCCATGGTTTTAGTTTCTATCCCAAACACTCCTTAATTTTTATTTTCCTAAGTCTAAAAAGCTTACTAGAACTACATTAAAATAGGTTTAAAAAGTTGAAAGAGAAAAGAACAAAAAGAGTGAATGATGAGCTAAACAAAAAAAAGTACCATATTGAAAGCTTGAAGGTTGTGGATAGGATGGATCTTTGGAATAATACCCTTAATTTGTTGCCTTGGGTTACTCTGAAAATAAACTGAAATTATACAATATAGTGCACACTCAGGTTGTTTCTCTTTGAGGAGTTGAAAACAAAAATTAAATCCTAGTAAATAAATGCAAGCAACTTAAACTCCAACAAGGATTTTGATTTGATGAATTGCTGAAACGTCCTGCCTTTAACCCCTCAGAGCACGCATTCGTAAGTGTTATGGTTCAAGCAGATCATGACACAAGCCTGTGGATTTAAAATTTCAACATAATTACTCAGGTTACTATTCACTGTTAAATTTCCAGATTACAGGCCCAACTTCAAAAATTCATAACTAATTTCATAAGAATCGTATTGAGGTGTTCTAAAATTCTACAGAAAGCTGTTTCAATTCTCTTTAAGGAAAAAATATGCAATTGGACTTATCCTTGCCAATTCATACAGTTTAATCAATACATATTATTGTTTATTTTATAAAATCTAAAACTTTCAGATTCTGTGCCTCAATTTTGGAAATTCGTATCTCCTTGTGTACGCATCCAATTGAGGTGATCTACCTCTCATTTTAAAGCTTGGGATGTGTACTATGATTTTGCCAAATCTCGTGACTTAACTCATTCATTTGGTGGGTCAAACTGGAGCTACAAACTCACTGCTTTAGGACCTACGTTTTATCCCTTAACATCTTTTTACTTTAATTCTTTTTATTTCTTTGGCATGCATAACATGGGCTTACTCTTTCCCATTCATGTTCATACATTTCTATACATGCCATAAATATTATAATTAATTACATGGCATCATTGGCATCCACAACATAAATTACATAGTAGGAGAATTACACATTGAATGATAATATCATTCATTAACATGAACAATTCTTCACTTTCTTCTCCTTGCTTCTCATGCCATTATTGCGCATTGATGATTGACCTAAATGGTTGATTAGGGAGGGGTGAGATTCGAGGGAATCTCAGTAGCAAACAATACCATATTAATCATGCTAGATGGACACTAATGCACTACATGCAACTTGTTTATTCTCTTGTCAATTAGTGACATATTAGCATGCTCAAAGCTAACTTATTGATGCATGGCCATAGAAACATAATCTACTCATCATGAATAGCAATTACAGCAGCTAAAACATGTCACAATAACATTCAATAACATGTACACGGTAACACACAAGCATACAACATCAAGCAATGACAATAGGTAAGTTCACTACCTTGCATCTTAAGCTTTCCTCTTACTTTTCCTTTGACTCCCTTGACTTTCCAACCATGTGGGCATTCGGATGAAAATCACCAAACATCCTCTTGGATGTTCCAAAGGTTCTAAACGTGGTCACATTGATCATACAATCCATTAGGACCACTAGATTACATAAAGTTCAAGACTAGCTCTCTTGAACCTCAACCCTTTCTCTTAGTCTTAGGGTTTCCTTTCTAGCTTTTCTAACCTAAATCTCATCATTTCCCATCCTTAAGATCTATTTCTTATCAATTAGGACCACTATTTTGGTTTGTGGGTACTGTTCACGCAGAAACTCTAGAATTTTTGCTCAAATTTGAAAATTCATAATTAATTCTAGAAAAATCAAAATTAAGTGGTTCCAAGTCTCACTGAAAGAGCCTTAAGTTAATTTTACACGAAAAATAGTTTTAGGAACCAATTCCACGCTGAAATAGAACTCGACACTCTTCTGAAGGTTCAACACTGTTTCCAGATTTCAAACCCTAACTTTGAAAAATCACCATAAATCGTACACATATCCAAATAAAGTGTTCTACCCATGGATTTAAAGCTCACAGAGTGTACTTTAATCATACAAAATCTCAGAAGTAGATACACACAGTAACTAATTTGAAATAGGCATCAAATTAGATGCTATAACCGTCACATACCTTGATCTTGAAGCTTGAACTTAGGTGGACTTTCTCTCACTAGAAATAGCTCTTTCTCTCACTATTTATAGCCAAAAATTTGGCTTGAATGGACCAAAATACCCTTGGTGGCTAATAGAAAGGGTAAGGGCAATTTTGGAACTTCAAGTTAACTTTTACATCATCATTGCATCATCTTCTTGCATCATGCTGATCTCAACCTTCTAGAAGATGCCAAGTGTCATGAAAGTGGTGGAGGAGATGGGAGATTAGATCCTAGCCGTTGGATCAAACTTAATTCCTCCGAATTTACTTGGCCCACGTTTCTCCGGCTTCCTTTATGGCCTTCCGAAGCTCAGAAAATTCTTCTGTCTGCTCCATAAATTCCCTTTAATTCTAGAGAATATCTATGAATTTTCTTAGACCATAACACTTCCTTTAAACCTTGCATAAAAATTCATTTACTAAAATGCCCTTTTATCGGCAAAACCGGCTCTTTAATTTATTAAAGCCATTCCACTGGCCTTTTGGTTGCGGGACTAATTTTATAAATTAGTACAACCTTTCAACCATTTAATGTCATTTTTGTATACATTTTTGAGGTCTCTTGCTATTTTAAATAATTACCTCAAACAATATACTTTTTACTGGCCATAACCTTATAAATTCCATTTAAGCTACCTCAGGGGTACTTTCGTCTTTTCTATTCACAGAAGAGCCTTAGAATATTATTTCCCATTTTCTAGGATTTTCTTGGAATTCTTTGTATACTCTTCCATTTTTACTCCTGCAGGTCATAACTTTCGGAATTTACGCTTTAGTCCCTGCTTGGACTTAACTTCATACAATCCTCTCTTTGAGGTTTCTAGCTTAACCCTTGGCCTGTATCCAGCCTCTTTTCTCTCTCTCTGGGCCTTTGAGACTTTATTGGAGCCTCTAACTTTGATTACACTCGAGCCCCTGAAAACTTTTACTTTGCAGTTTAGTCCTTGAAACTACTTTGACTTCCTTTCTCATCTTTAGGACTTTTGCTCAAAAGGGGTCTAGTAGTCTATCCAATTCAGGCTATTTCTGATATTTCTAGGCCCAAAAGTTCGGATGTTACAATTGCCAACTAAATGTCATGAATTAAATTGAAATTAAAAGACTTGTTTTTGATGTTTTTATATGAAAATAATTTAAAGTGAATGATCGGATAAAGGAGGAGGGTTGTGTTAGGCCCTCGACAGCCAACGTAAAAACCCGTCGAATCTCATGAACATGGATCAACGAAGTAATTATGCTAATGCTAGGTCGTTGCCCAGATGTGACGCGCTGTATGGCTCGAGTACAGTGAGAAATGAGCTAGAGCCGCTGCATCGTCGCCCGGATGTAGTGTTAAATGAGCAAGGGCTACCGCACTCTCTTGGACGGAGGCGGCTAAAGAAGTTAGTTCATGAGACTGAGATTAGATTTGGCACTTGGAATATTGGGACGTTAAATGAGAAATCTATGGAAGTAGCAGGAGTTATGAGGGACAGAAGGATTAATATCTTATGCCTACAAGAAACCAAATGGACTGGAGAAGCTGCCAAGGAACTTGGAGAGTATAAACTTTGGTACACAGGAAAGGTGAGCACAAGGAATGGGGTTGGTATCATCGCTGATGGGACATGGAAAAAAAACGTGGTAGAGGTTAAAAGGTTTGAGGACAGAATAATATCGTTAAGAGTAATTGTTGGAAAGGATACTATCAATATCATTAGTGCCTATGCACCTCAGGTTGGAGCAGAGACACACCTTAAAGATAAGTTTTAGGAAGATATGGAGGGCTTGGTTCAAAGCATACCACTCGAAGAAAAAAATTTTATCGGTGGGGACCTTAATGGACATGTTGGTAAAGAAGCAGGACAATTCAGCGGGGCCCATGGTGGTTTTGGTTTTGGGGAGCTTAACAGTGGAGGACAATCTATTCTCGATTTTTCTCTTGCATACGATCTCAAGATTGTCAACACTTGTTTTAAGAAGCGAGAGGAGCATTTAATCACATACAAAAGTGGTGTCTCAAAATCACAGATTGATTTCTTTTTGGTTAAGAATCCGGACAGAAGATTGTGTACTAATTGCAAAGTGATTCCAGGAGACGGGGTGAGTGCCCAACATAGAGTACTTATCCTTGATGTATGTTTTAAGAGTACCAGGCAAAAGTACCATCAAGTGGCAAAACCCAAGATTAAGTGGTGGCAGGTTAGTTAAGGAGAGAGAGAAGCGGGAGTTATTCAAAAGGACTCTTTTGAAGGAAGAATTGGGAGTTGGAGTTACAGGGAAATGCAAACATGATGTGGGAAGAGATAGCTACAAGGGTTCGTTTGGTAGCTAAAGCAATTTTGGGAGAATCCAAGGGTCCTGGTCAAAGAGATAAGGAGACTTGGTGGTGGAATAAGAGTGTGCAAGAGAAAGTCAAACAGAAAAAAGATTGTTTTAAGGCCATACACTTGTGCAATAGTGTAGAGAACCAGGAAAAGTATCAGTTGGCTAAAAAAGAGACAAAGAGAGCAGTGAGCGAAGCACGTACTAAAGCTTATGAAGGGTTTTATCAGGAGTTAGGAACAAAGACGGGAGAAAGAAATATTTACAAGATCGCAAAGCAAAGGGAGAGAAAAAGAAGAGAGATCTAGATCAAGTTAAGTGTATAAAGGATGAAGATGGTAAAGTGTTAGTTACTGATGGTGATATTAAGGACAGATGGGAGGCTTACTTTTACAAGTTGTTTAATGAGGGAAGCAATTATGCGACTCAGGACTTGCAGGACTTGCTAATTAACGAAGATGATCGGAATTTGGCTTTCTACTGCAGGATACGTATCGGAGAGGTTAAGGCGGCTCTCAAGAAAATGGACAATGGAAAAGCCGTTGGGCCTGATGGTATCCCTATTGAAGTTTGGAAATGTTTGGGCGATGAGGGGGAGGTATGGCTAACCAAGCTTTTTAATGAAATTCTACGCTCTAAAAATATGCCGGATGAGTGGAGGAAAAGCATTTTAGTTCCTATTTACAAGAATAAAGGAGACATTCAAAACTGTGCAAGCTACAGGGGGATAAAACTTATGAGTCATACAATGAAGTTGTGGGAAAAAGTGATGGAATATAGATTGAGGTTGGAGACTTCTATTTCGGAAAACCAATTTGGATTTATGCCAGGGAGATCCACATCGGAAGCAATCTATTTACTAAGGGGGTTAATGGAGAGATATAGAAGTAAAAGAAGAGATTTACATATGGTTTTTATTGACCTGGAAAAGGCTTATGATCGTGTGCCAAGAGAAGTATTGTGGAAGGCTTTGGAAAAGAAAGGTGTACGGGTTGCGTATATCAAAGTCATACAAGATATGTATGAGGCAGTAAGTAACTACCAGTGTAAGGACGCCTGGGGGGGAGACAAAGGACTTTCCTATTAAGATTGGCCTACATCAGGGATCCTCTCTGAGTCCGTACTTGTTCAACATTGTTCTGGATGTTCTAACTAAACCTGTTCAAGAAAGAATCCCTAAGTCCATGCTCTTCGCGGATGATATAGTTCTTATGGCGGAATCAAAAGAAGAGATTAACACTAGTTTGGAGTTATGGAGAAGGACTTTGGAGTCTAAAGGTTTCCGTTTGAGCAGGAACAAAACAGAATATATGCATTGTGATTTTGGAGGGAGGCAAGGTAATAGGGATTTGGAGGTGAGGATGGGAGAGCAAATTATTCCTCAAGTATCAAAGTTTAAATACCTAGGATCCATTATACAGGAGGATGGGGAAATTGATGGAGACATTTCTCATAGAATACAAGCTGGCTGGTTAAAGTGGAGGAAAGCTACCAGAGTTATTTGCGATAAGAAGGTACCTGAGAAACTTAAAGGAAAATTTTATCGGATTGCTATAAGACCAGCTATGATGTATGGTAGTGAATGTTGGGCAATAAAGGAAAACAAGAGCACAAAGTCGGAGTAGCAGAAATGAGGATGTTGAGATGGATGTGTGGTCATACAAGAAAAGATAGGATTCGAAATGAAAAGATCAGGACAAGAGTCGGTGTGGCACCTATCCAAGAGAAAATGGTTGAAAATCGCTTAAGATGGTTTGGACATGTGCAGAGAAGGCCTTTGGAGGCCCCGGTGAGGAGGGTGGATCAAACAAGATGGAGTCCCATAAAAAGAGGCAGGGGAAGACCGAGAAGAACGCTGAATGAGGTCATTGAACAAGACCTCCTAATCAACAACATATCTAAGGATTGGGTTGTTGACAGAGCACGATGGCGTCGTGTGATTCATGTAGCCGACCCCACGTAGTGGGATAAGGCTTGTTGTTTGTTTGATAGTAAATGAATTGAAATAAAACACGAGTAGACAATGATAGGAATCAACCCCCCAAGTCAACAGCACAGGCAATCCTCGCTTCAATAGATACGGGAGTTAAAACAATGAATTAAGAATTATAATTAAGCTTTTAATCCAATACTCAAATCACCTAGAATTGCTATAAAATATTTTTCAAAATCCCAAGTCACTAACTGCAACCAGAATAGTAAAATGGAGTTAAGTATGCTAAAATGGAGGTTTCAGTAAAATGGAGGTTCGTGTGATTGCACACTCTAGTCCTTCATCCTCACACTGCTGCTCTGTGGTCTCTCACGTGAAGAAGAAGACATCAATGATGATAAAATTGTGTGGAGATGGAAAAGAAGAAGATGATGGTGAAAACAATGGTCTAGATTGATGAGAGAGGATGATTTCACCAAGAATGAGAATAGAGGTGTGTGATTTCGCTGTTCAACTCCTCTCTGCTCCTCTTGTCTTTGTCTTGTGTGTCTCTAGTCCTTAGCTCTCTCACGCCCTAAATGAAAAAGATGATGATGAATGTTTTAGGGCCCATTTTGCTCCCTTTGGTCCTCTTTTTCTTTTTCTTTTTTCCAAATTCTCCCCAAAAAACCTGCAATAAAAAATAAGAAAACAATGTAGCATAAATTGTTCTAAAAATTGATCAATTACAATTGATCTAAAACATGACAATTTTGCCCCTATAAAATGATAATTAAAAAAAAATAGTAAATCAATTAATAATCAAATAATGCAAAAAGAACTAATTAAGTTGACAAAAACCCATCAAAAAGATATCTAAAAATATATATAAATAAGTAAATGAGTCTGTCAACTCCCTCATACTTAGCCTTTTGCATCCCTGGGCAAAACATCAATAAAGAAGAATCTAACATAAAGACTCGATGCAAACAAACATAAAACCGACTAAGTATGAATATGCAATTAACTCAAGCAACCTTTATTCCTAATCAATCAACGATCATAGAGTACTTTAGTGTAAACAAACTAACACAAGAAACATAGCAGGATAAAGGAAGAGAAACATAATAGAGCTCACATAGGGTACAAGTGTTTCACTCATCTCTCAAATAGAAAAAATTTCATTTAATCCACCCAGATTAGCACCTATCATAAGCTTGTAGAGATTCTAATACCTCCACCACTAACATATCTTAGATTCATGATCAAAGGGACTTGAAAGGTTATAATATTGGAAAGCAAGGCCAAATGAATGGAATGAACTAACAAGTGAAATGTATGAGTAGCAAAGTCTCAACTCAAAGTGAGCTAAAGTACAACCATGAAAGGACACCAATATGCATATTTTAAACCTTTGAAAAAAAACCCTTGCTCTTCAAATCACCATGGAATGCCTTATTTCAAATTTTATTCTTTTGTTGCAATTTATTTTCTTTTTCTATGACTTTCTTTCTTTGGCTTTTTCTATACATTTTCTTTTCTTTCTTGCCTTTTTCTATTTCTTTTCTTCTTTTTTTTTTTTCCGGCATTCTCTTTTCTTTTTCTTTTTTTTTATTTGCATCTAAACCCAAGAAGACAAAGATATAAACATTAATAATATACTTCTCAAAATGAAAAACCAAATGTAACTCATGCAAAACACTTGCTAAAAAGCAATGAATGGAATGAAAGTGAAGGCTTAAAAAAGTGAATATATGTTAAATGAAGTAGCTTGTGTGTGGGTAAAGGGTCTAGAAATAAATGCCCTTGTCATCCTCACAAATCTAAGTATTAATGTAGTTTTGAAAAAGAATCTAAACAAGTTCTAGAGGTTAACCAAAACTAAGTGAAAATAACACAAGATGAAAAAGAATATACAGCTCAAAAATCCTTCTATCAAGGCTTTCTCCAAAATGTTTCCTCTTTAAGGATCAAGCTATGAAACAAGGTGAATAACATTGTACCAAAGACATTCTATTATGCTAACCAACTAAGAACAAAAATCACTCAAATCAAATTCAATCAAACTTAGCCGTGCAACATTCACAAGCATTGTGCAAAAGGATTTTAAAAGAGATGCCAAAGGATTACAAAAGTCAAGTCTGTCACATCCCACCAATTTTAGCCCTAGGAATGTGAATAATAAATTACACCGAAGGTCAAGTAGTAAAGTAGACTCAAAGCCAAAACAACTTTTGAGTTAAGATCTGACTCTTGTCTGGACTAATGTTTTTGAAATTACTAGTAAAGGAAGGGCAAAATGGAAAAATTGGAGAAAAATCCCAGAAAATTCTTGGAAAAAAGTAAAAAGGTGAATTAAGAGGTTTGGAACCCTATTTGAGGCCTTAGAGGTGGAAATAGCATGAAAATAATTTATTACAAAATTTTCTGTAAACAGAGGTTTTTCCAAAAAAATAGTGAAAAATTAGCCGAAAATAATTATTTTAAACATATAGAGGCCTCAATAATTCTTAAAAAATATGAAAAAATTATTTGAGGATTTATTTAAATTTATAAAATTATTTTTAGGCCTTGGAAGTGAAAGGATTAATTTTAAAATATTTATTACCGAAATCTTATCGGTAAAGCCCAATTCTGAAGAAAATTCAATAAATAGTTAGAGGTTGAAATAAATTCTAGAAAAATTTACATGACATTCCTATATTAAAATATGATTTAGATGGTTATAAATGTATTTTGAGGTCCAACACATTTTTTTGAAATTAGACAAGAATTTTAGCAGATATGATGAAATCGGGTAGAAAAATGTTTGGAGATGAAAGGTAATACTCTTTCTTTCTTTCTCTAGCCCATTGGGCATTATTTTGGGCTAGAAATAAACAGTAAATTTGTGGCCTAAGTGGTCCACAAGATTAAGGAATAAAATATTATATTTGGTACATGATTTTATTCTAAACATTATTACACAAGGGACACCTAAGGTGGACATATGGCCTTTTCTTCCAGATTTTTAAGGGACACTTGGAAGCAAATGGTGATTGAAATTTACTCTATATATACCCCCCACAAGCCTTCAAAATTTGGTTATTTTGGTACCTAAAAGGGGAGGTTTTGCTGTAAAAAAAAAAAAGGCCTTGGGGGTGAATTCATGCAGAAATAAGCCAAAAATTATCAAGCAAAAATCAAGGATTAATCAAGGTATGTGTAAGCTTTAATTTGACTATGTTTCTAGCTTGTTTCAAGTTGAATTTGGTGACAAAATTCTAATGGTATCATACTATCCAAAATTTTAAATTTATAAGGAATGATTAGAGAAGGATAGAAACCATGATTTAGAGCTTGGAATAGCTTGCTTGCTTGATGTTTGAATTGATTTTTGGAAGAAACTCCAAGTTTCCTAATTATTATAATAATTTGGCCAAGCTTGGATCATGGGGTTAGAAATTGTTTTATTTAAATTTGATGATTCCAATGAGTTTGGAATGTGTGTTTGTGTGGGAATATGTCAAGAGAGAGTGTTTGGAAGCATTGGAATCAAAAATAGAAATTCTAACCCTAAACCACACACAATTCGCCCAAGTTTGTTATAATAGCGAAGAGTTTGATTTTGATAAAACCAAGTTGATATTTGGATTCTATATGAAAAGTTGTGTAGAAATGACCCTTGAGACTTGTCAAAATGAAGATAAAAATTGAATTCAAGAAGTCAAAGAAAAGAGGGTTATAAAGTTATCTTGATACCTAATGGCATTTTATGTGTTATTAATGATAATATGACATGCATTTATGCATGGATTGATAGGCATTGAGCAAGAGAACAAGGAGGAACACCAAGGAACCAAAGAGGCTGAAAACTTTGAGTTCGAAAGGGGTAGCTTGGAATTTACAATTTTAATGTTATCTTGCTTGGTTGTTACACAAGATAATCCCTTGAATATATGCCATATTGTATTTGAAATTATTTGATGGTGATAACATGTTGGTTGGTTGCATTGTATGCCTTGGAAATATGCATTAACATGTTGATTTGGAATGGACTGGAATGATACTTGCATGACATAAAAACGAATAAATGTTTATGAACTTCTTGGTAATATACCTTGCTTATTTGACATTATTATTGTAATTCCTTTGCTACCAAGATTTCTATGAAAACTTATTCCTCTCTATGTTCAAACAACCACAATGAACCCTCAAGTGGTATGACCAAGGGCAAGGAAGTGCTATCTCCATGAAGGAAGATGTCATGGAATTATTTTGAACTTTACATATAAACTTTATAATATTTGTGGATTAATTTTTAGATGATTTTTAAGGATTGTAAAGTATGAAGAATTATTTATTATATGATGTGAGTTATAGCTGAATTATATTTGTGTTTCTTTGGTTTTGTTTTGGCATGTTTTGCAAAAACAGGGTGAAAGTTGACATATTTAAAGGTAAAGTTTGACTATGCAAAATTTTGATCAAATGATGGAATTTGGATCTGAAACTTAATAATCTAATAGACGATATTTTTAGCTTTAGAATGAGTAGTATTTCATAAAATTTGGAGTTATGTATAAAAAGTTGTACCCTTTCAAAATTGGGCATAAATTTTGAAAAATTAGAAAAATTACCAATAAACAGTATATTTCGTTATTGAAAGTAGACACACATGAGCTGGATTCATACACTGAATTATATCATTTCAATTTTTTTTGGAATTAGTTATGATTTTTTAAAATTTAGAGGAATTAAGGTTGCGATGAATGGTAACCTGAGGAATTAAATTTAAAAATTCAAAATTTTCCAATTTGATGACTTGAGAAATGGTTCCAAAAGCTCCCACTTGATGTAAAATTGGGTAAATAAAGTAAGATGTGACATTTTTCCTATTAGAGCTAGGTTCAGGCAAATGTGTAGCATGCTCTGATTACATGTTAAGGTTGTTATGAGTAAAGGTTATAGACTACTACTTGATGATTGATTATTGTGCTATCACTGTATTGCACTATGTTGCATTAGATTATATTGTTTGTTTGGTTTGCTACAATATGAGAAAAGTGCAGAAACTAAAAGTATGGTGAAAGTGATCACTCAATGGAAACCATCGATTAAGGGATGCCTGGGGAGCCATACCCAAACTGGTATCACCCTGGGGTAGAAGATTCTGATGATCTTACTCCTCCACCAAGATATTACCAGTTACTTAGTTTGATTGAGGATATTCATTCTAAAGTGGGCTCTAACCAGATTATAGAGTTTAGGAAGATGAGGCAAGATCCAGTACACGTCCAACACCAAATCCACAGCTGATATTATGTTCACAGCCAGTACTTGGATTAGGGAACAATGATGATGAGGTAGGTCCCAGTGGTATGTTACACCCAAGGAAAGGTTAGGATTTAAAACAATAGAGGATCTGAATAAGGAGTTTATTTTCCTAAGCAGACATATCAAGAGAAATGAGAATCAATATGCCATAATGTATCTTGATTTCATCCATCAGGTTCAGTTGTTATACGCAACAATTAATAAGGAGAAACAAACCCTGGGCATCAATGTTTAGGGTGGAATACTGTTAGCTTCCCTTCCAGACACCTGGATTTAGCAGGATACCATATTTGTCATTTGTGAGAGTATAACGGGCGTACTTTCAAGTAGCTAATAGATGTTTTAGAAAACTTTGTTACTTCTACTTTTCCTTTCCTTGGCCAGTTTTAGATGACTATAGTTATATGTGACTTTTGACATGACTGGTTGTGACTAGTTGAACTATGCTACTATTTTGTATGTATATAAATGTTATATATAGAAGTTAAAGGTTATATAACAATGTTGTTCCTTTTGTAGTTAAGAAGAAACAACAAGTATGGTGAGAACAAGACATAATGCACAAGTAAGGAAAGAACAAAATAGGCCCCCTATTGATCTAATTCAAATAATAATGAACCGATGAGAGGAATAACAAAAATGATGCAGGAGTTATAAACAACCCAACTCATCAAGAACAAGAAAGGGATGCTGCAATAGCAACAGTAGTTAATGGCAACCATAGCACAATGACAACAACCTGGGCAAGGAACAATCAGGATAGTATACCTAATCTAACCCTAACCACATAAACCAGTAGTGGAGCAGGCAAGGCCTACAAGCGGACCAGATAAATTGTAACAGTGGATTGCGTGCTTTTACAAGCATAATCTATTAGTGTTTAAAGGCACACTAGATATGAAAATAGCTAAGGATTGGATTACTCGATTAGAGAAAATCTTTAGAGTGATGGATTGCTCATCTAAGACTAAAGCATAAATGGCAATCTACAAGTTAGAGGGAGAACTGATAGGTGGTGGAAAAATATGGAGTTGGTGCTCCAAGGTAGCGAGACACCGATTACACGGGAATCTTTTAAGGAATAACTCTATTTGAAGTATTTTTCAAGATCAGTGAGAGATGAGAAAGAAGCTGAATTCCTCACTATAAAGCAAGTGGAGGGCGAATTCTTTGACAAGTACTTGGTGAGATACATTAAGTTATCTTGATATTCCACTTATCTGCAACACATGAATGACGAACAATGGTTTACTAAGAAAATGATTAGGAGCCTGAGACCAAAGCTGAGAGAAAAGGTAGCGCCAAGGCAGATTGAAAACTTTAATAAAGTGGTGGAAACCTTCCAAATCATCGAGTGTAGTTAGAATCATTATGGCTATGCCAGGGCAACCCCAAGGGCCAACAAACCTCAAGCAAGGATGATGACCAAGAGAGCTTTCCATAGCACTAGGAAGAAGAGAAAATTCAATTTTAGCAAAAAGCCAAAGGAAGGAGTGCACTGAGGAAGACCATACACTTTTAGGTAGGCCAAGATTTATGAAACTTGTGGTAGAAATCAAAGAGATCGGCCATGCACAGCAGGTCAAAACTTGTGCTAACATTGTGGGAAACCCGAACATTTTATGAGGGAGTGTCGACAAGGTATTGATAGTTCCCAGCCACAGACTCAAGGTCCATTGTTCGCCCAGAGGCAAGAGGAGGCTCATAAGCCGCCTGAGATGATCCAAGGTGTAAATAATTGCATGGTGTATGCAATATTCGATCTGAGCGCAAGCCATTCGCTTATATTGCATGATTGTGCTGGGCAATCAGGCCTTATTGTTGATAGATTGCTGTATGATTTGTGTGTTTTCATTCCTACTGGCATTAGAGTGGTAACCTCTGGTGTGTGCTTGAATTATATTATCCAATATGCATATTGTTGTGCTGTTTTTGACCTAATATGTATGTCATTCCATGATATTGATTTGATAAATTGGTTGATATTTAATAGCGTTCTCCTTGACTATAAAAATAAAACTTTAATCTTTCCTCCCAAGGAACTTGTCTCTTGCCCAGAGGTGATATTGAATTTCATTAATAAGGCCCAGGCAGAGAAATATTTAAGGCAGGGTTGCCAAGGGTACATGGTATTTTTCTCGATGTAGGCCAAGATAGAAGAGGGGATAAAGGAAATACCAATGCTCAGAGGAATTCCTAAAAGAGATTAGTGGACTTCTACCAGAAAGGAAAATAGAATTTGTGATTGATTTGATGCCCAGGACAAAACTAACTATAAAGGCTCCTTACAGGATAGCTCCTAATAAGATGCCAGAGTTGAAAAAGCAGATAGAGGAGTTATTGGAGAAAGGTTTTATCAGGCCTAGCATATCCCCATGGAGTGCTCTCGTGCTATTCGTTAAAAAGAAAAATGGGAGTTTGAGATGTGCATCGAATATCAAGAGTTGAATAAGATAACTGTTAAGAACAAGTATCCATTCCCTCAAATTGACAATTTGTTAGATCAGCTAGCTAGTGTGACTATATTTTCTAAGATTGACTTAAGATTAGGATACTGCCAGCTAGAATTAAAGTAGAAGATATCCCGAAGATTGCATTCGGAACCCGTCACAGACATTACAAATTTCTAGTAATGCCATTCGGATTAACTGATACACCTACAATGTTCATGGATTACATGAATCACATCTTTCATTTGTATTTAGATCATTTTGTGGTGATATTTATTGATGATATTTTGGTCTATTCCAAATTCCCGAAGGAACATGAGCAACACGTAAGGTTAGTGATAAGTCTCATTATTTGCATACATTTCTAGCCCTAAACTCATGCTTTTGCCATCTAGATCTGCATACTTTGGGTATAATTAGCTTCCATTGTGCATAAGAGTTGGTGAGAGGAATTGTGAGGTTTTGCAGGTGTTTTTGCATGTTTTTATATGATTTTATATGTGTGTACTTTTGATCCCTGCTTTGGTATGAATTTCAGGAAGTCTCAGTAGCATTTTTGCCATTCTGTCTGAGGCGCCACGGCTGATTTGGGAAGGCACCGCGGCAGATATCCGAAGTTACTCTCGGTCAAAAGCGCTGTGGCGGATGGATGAAGGAGCCACGGCAGACGGAAATTTTCATGAAACTTAGGATCACTAATCGAAACGACGCCGTACAAGACAGGCCCGTGGCGGATGGGCAAAGGCGCCGCGGCGGATGACGAAAAATTCCAGATTTAAATGCAGAGTCGCGTGCTTCAACCCAGATACCAAATTCAGTTCTTTATTCATCTCCAGATGTGATTTTCTTGTTCTCTCCGCCTTCTCTCAATTCCTTCTTCCATTTTCGTCCAAATTCATCAATTTCCACCGATCAACCATGAATCTTTCATCAATTCTTGTTGTTTCTACCCTAATCCAGAGTATGAGTAGCTAAATTTCCAAGTTTTCCTAGCAATGAAGCTGACCTGAGTTCATAGAGCTGAGCAGGGAGTTGTTTCAGATCTATTTTCCACTTTCTATTCTAAGGTTCATTTGTTTCAGTTGAACAATTGTGGTTAGAATGAAGGTTGGATGATTAGATTTATGTTTCTTGGAATTTAGATCTGATTGAACATTTAGATGTGAGTTGTGTCCTTTAATTCAGTTGAATAGAGGATTCTCTGTTGATTTGTAAATCTAATTCGTTTTTACTTGGACTGTTGTTCTATAAATCTGAATTTTGGTTGAATAAATGATGATTCACAGTTGTGATCATTCTTAGAGAATTGCAACTTGCTTCTCAAGTGTTCTTGTCAATTGATTTTCCTTCTCACAGACCAAGACAATGAATCTAGTAAGATAGTTGTTTCTGATCTATGTTAAGAGAAATTTGAGCAGTAGCTGAATCTATACATTTAATTGACATTAAGAGACTCCAAATTATAAGATTGAACAAGAAAGGTTGGATGAATTGCTAGGGGAACTACTATCTCTTATCTAAATCTTTGTTTGCATTTTACCTTTCATTAGATTTGTTTCTTGTTTCAATTTCTGTTTTCTGAAACTCAAGCTTTCATCTTGGTAATTTGATAATTAAAAGTGAATTGTTAAGAATTGAAATACAACTTAAGGCTCCTTGAGAAGAATGACCTAGGTAGTGCCTCACTTGTTGCATTTCCCTAGTAAAATTTTGATTACCTAGTGACAAGGTTTATCAGTTAGTATTAAACACATTTAAGGATAAACAGCTATATGCCAAGCTTAGTAAGTATAAGTTTTGGCTTGAAGAGGTAAAATTTCTGGCACATGTGATTACCCAGAATGGAGTAGCTATAGATCCCAGTAAGATTGAAGTTGTACTAAACTGGGAATAGCCTAAGATAGTGACAAAAGTCAGAAGTTTCCTAGGTCTAGCAGGGTACTACAGGCGATTTTTTCAAGACTTTTCTTGAATTGACTAGCCATTGACCAAGCTTACCAGGAGGAACCAATCTTCTGTGCGGGATGAAAAATGTGAGGTGAGTCTTTGAGAGTTAAAATAGAAACTGACTTCTACTCCCATATTGATTATTGTTGATCCAACACTACTATATGTAGTATATACTGATCTTAGTAAGCAAGGATTGGGATGTGTACTGATGAAGCAAGGGAGAGTGGTTGTTTATGCCTGACAACAGCTAAAATCACATGAAGAAAATTACCCCACACATGACCGGGAGCTAGCAGTGATCATGTATGCTGTAAAGATATGGGGGCACTACTTATATGGGACAACTATTAAGTTGTACTATAATTATAAAAGCCTCAAGTACCTGCATGACCAAAAGAAATTAAATATGAGACAGATGAGATGGATGGAGTTGCTTAAGGATTATAATTATCAAATAAAATATCATCCGGGAAAGGCAAACGTAGTAGCTGATGCGTTAAGTCGGAAGGTGGTATAAGCTACAACAATAATGACAAAAGGAGCATGAAATGTTAGAAAACTTAAGAGAATGGTTATCAAATACAAGTTATGGCAGATGGAACAGGAATGTTAAAAATAGAAACCTCACTAATAAGGCAAATCTCTAAAGCATAAAACAGAGACCTAATGACAGAAGAATACAAGGCTAAGGTGTTACCAGGGAAAACAAAAGATTTTGAAGGATTATTTAAGTTCAATGGAAGAATTTATGTCCATTCTATTAATGACCTCTAAGGATAGACTTTGAAGGAGGCACATAATAGTAAATGCACAATTCATCCAGGAATGACTAAGATGTATCGTGACGTAAAGAAATCATTTTGATGGCCTAGTATGAAGAGAGATATTACTTGATATGTATCAAGGTGCCTCACATGTTAGAAAGTTAAGATGGAACATCAAAAGCCGTCAGAAACTCTATAACCCCTTGATATCCTTGAATGAAAATGGGATGGCATCTCTATGGATTTTATTGCGAGATTGCCTCGCATATCATCAAGATACAATGCAGCCTAGGTTATTGTAAACTGTCTAACGAAATCTACCTATTTCCTCACTATAAAGGTGAAATATTCACTAGAAAAACTGGCAAGAAGTAATGGGTACGACCCTAAGGTTCAGTATGGCATATCATCTGTAAACTGATGGACAGACATAATGAACAATCCAAACATTAGAAGATGTGTTCAAAGCCTCTATTCTAGATTATAAGGAAAATTGGGATGAGCACTTACCATTGGAAGAATTTGCCTACAATAATAGTTACCATTTCAGTATACAGATGGCTCGGTATGAAGCCTTATATGGCAGAAAGTGTCGATCACCACTATGTTGGACTGAACTGAGTGAAAGAAAAGTTTACAGTTTAGAGATAAGGGATTAAACCTCAGAGTAAATAAAAACAATTCAACAGCAATTGTTAACAGCACAAAGTAGACAAAAAAGCTATGCGAAGGTAAGAAGAAAGCTATTAGGGTTTGTAGTTGGGGATCATGTTTTTCTGAAAGTATCTCCAACTACAGGAATGGGTCGAACCCTTGAGGCAAAGAAGTTAACACCGAAATACATCGAACCCTTCCAAATTCTGTCAAAAGTTGGGTCAGTAATTTACATATTAGCCTTACCCCCTAATCTTAGCCAATTACATGGCGTCTTCCATGTTTCCCAATTAAAAAGCATCATCCAAATCCAACATATGTCTTGGGACATGATGATATAAAGTTGCGGGATAATTTATCTTGTGATGTGTGATCAAAGCGAATCATGAGAGAAAGGTAAAACTCTTGAGAAATAAGGCAATCACGCTAGTAAAAGCGATATGGAGGATCATGGCCTAGGAAGAGGCAACAGGAAAAAAGAAGACGAATTTAAGGTCAAATACCAAGATTATTCAAGGAAGAAATGTCACATCCCACCAATTTTAACCCTCAAAATTTGAATAACAAATTATACAAAGGGTCGAGTAGTAAAGTAGACTCAATGGCGAAATAACTTTTGAGTTAATATCTGACTCTTGTATGGACTAATATTTTTGAAATTATTGATCCAAGAAGGGCAGAACGTGAAAATTAGAGAAAAACTCCAGAAAAATTTCCAAAAAATCATAAAAAGGTGAATTAGGAGGTTTTGAACCCTATTTGAGGCCTTAAAGGTGGAAATAGCAAGAAAATAATTTATTATAGAATATTTTATAAACAGAGGTTTTTCCCAAAAAAAGAAAATTAGCCAGAAATAATCATGTTAAATATGTAAAGGCCTCAATAATTCAAAAAAATGAAAAAATATTTGAGGATTTATTTTAGTTTATAAAATTATTTTCAGGCCCTGAAAGTAAAAGGATTAATTTTAGAATATTTATTGTCAAAATCTTTTTGGTAAAGCCTAATTTCGAAGAAAATTCAATACAGATAGTTAAAGGTTGAAATAAATTCTAGAAAAATTTAGGGTACTTTCCTATATTAAAATATTATTTTAGATAGGTAGAAATAAATTTTTAGAGGTCCAGAAATATTATTAAAAATTAGACAAGAATTTTAGCCGATACGGTGAAATCGGATGGAAAAATATTCAGAGATGAAAGGCAATACTCCTTCCTTCTTTCTCTAACCCATTGGGCATTATTTTGGGTTAGAAATAAATAGTAAATTCATAGCCCAAGTGGTCCACAAGATTAAGGAATAAAATATTAAATTTGGCACATGATTTTATCCTAAATATTATTACATAAGGGATACTTGTACACTCCCAATTTTCTGCACCTTATTATGGTTGACACATGGCCTTTTTCTCCATATTTTTAAGGGACACTTGGAGGCAAATGGTGACTGAAATTCAGTCTATGTATACCACTCACAAGCCTTCAAAATTTAGTTATTTTGGCGCCTAAAAGGGGAGGTTTTGCTGCAGAAAAACTAACCTTGGAGGGCTGAATTCATGCAAAAATAAGCTAAGAATTATCAAGCAAGAATCAAGATTAATCAAGGTATCTTTAAGCTTTAATTTGATTACATTTCTAGCTTGTTTCAAGTGGAATTTGGTGAGAAAATTCCAATGGTATCATGCTGTCTAAAATTTCAAATTGATGAGGAATGATTAGGGAAGGATAGAAATCATGATTTAGAGCTTGGAATAACTTGCTTGGTTGATGTTTGGATTGATTTTTGGAAGAAACTCCAAGTTCCCTAATTATTACAATAATTCGGCCAAGCTTGGTTCATAGGGTTAGAAATTGTTTTAGTTAAATTTAATGATTTCAATGAGTTTAGAATGTGTTTTTGTGTGGGAATATATCAAGAGAAAGTTTTTGGAAGTATTGGAATAAAAATGAAAATTCTAACCCTAAAGCACAAAAATTGTATAGGAATGACCCCTGAGACTTGTCAAAATAAATATAAAAATTATTGTCAAAAGGTCAAAGAAAAGCGGGTTATAGAGTTATCTTGATACTTAATGGTATTTTATGTATTATGGATGATAATATGGCATATATTTATGTATGGATTGATAGGCATTGAGCAAGAGAACAAGGAAGAACACCAAAGAACCAAAGAGGCTAAAAACTTTGAGTTAGAAAGAGGTAGCTTGGAGTTTACAATTTTAATGTTACCTTGTTGAGTTGTTACCCAAGATGATTCTTTGAATATATGCCATGTTGTATTTGAAATTATTTGATGGTGATAACATGTTTGTTGGTTGCATTGTATGCCTTGGCAATAGCATTAACATGTTTATTTGGAATGGATTGTAATGATACTTGCATGGCATAAAAGCAAATAAATATTTATGAACTTGTTTATAATATACCTTGATTGTTTGACATTATTATTGTAATTTATTTGCTATTGAGATTTCTATGAAATCTCATTCTTCTCTATGTTTAAACAACCACAATAGGACCCTCAAGTGATATGGCCAATGGTAAGGAAGTTCTATCTCTCTGAAGCAAGATGTCATGGAATTATTTTGAACTTTATGTATAAACATTGTAATATTTGTAGATTAATTTTTGGATGATCTTTAAGGGTTGTAAAGTATGAAAAATTATTTATTATATGCTACGAGATGTGGCTGAATTATATTTGAATGGCTTTGGTTTGACTTATTTAAGGGTAAAGTTTGACCATACAAAGTTTTAAGCAAATGATGAAATTTGGATCTAAAGCTTAACAATCTAATAGCTCATATTTTTAGATTTAAAATGAGTGGTATTTCATAAAATTTGGAGTTGTGTACAAAAAGTTATACCCTTCCAAAGTTGGGCATAAATTCTGAAAAATTAGAAAAATTACCAAATGAACTGTACATCTTGGCATTGAAATTGGGCATACATGACCTAGATTCACACTCTCAATGTATTTTTCCCTTAAAGATCTCATTGCAAGCTTCACGTTTGACTTAGAACTATATCATTTTGATTTTTTTTGAATTAATTATGATTTTTATGGAGAAATTAAGGTTACAACAAATAGTAACCTGAGGAATTAGATTTAAAAATTCAGAATTTTCTAACTTGATGACTTAAGAAATGGTTCCAAATGCCCCCACTTGATGTAAAATTGGGTAAATAAAGTAAGGTGTGATGAAGTCAGCAATGAAGAAAAGCACTAGATTGCCCATCCAGTAGTGTAGAACACTATGGCGAGTGAAAACAAAAGGACATAGAAACCACCTGTAAAATTCTCAAGCAAGAATCACTCTCAAATCATGCGATGCAATTAAAAAATCAACCAATAAAGCAAAGAAGAAAGCAATTACAACAGTAATCACTACAACAAAATGTGTTATTTACCTCCCTCATTTATGTCTGTTCTAAAAAACAGAGGAGAAATATATAGTTTTTATGTCTGTTTACACAAAACAGACATTATTCATGTCTGTTTACACAAAACAGACATTAACGTCTGTTTAACAAAACAGACATGAATAACGTCTGTTTGATACAAACAGACGTGACTTAACGTCTGTTTGATACAAACAGACGTTACTTCACGTCTGTTTTTAAAGAAACAGACGTGAAGGTGGCTTATTTTTAAAAAAAAAATTCACCCTCATCAACTTCATATCAGTATTGCGAAGCTAATTTAGTCACCAGCCAGTGGCTAGCGTGCGCGAGAACTTTGATTTTTCGCTCTCTCCCTCTCATTTTCGTCTTCTACCTGTAGCAACTGTGAGCTACTCTGAAACTCTCCCTCTCATTTCAGCTCTCTCAAGGCCGTTATTCTGTAGCTAGCCCTCACTCCATTGTCGTCGTTCTGCATCAGCTATCATTTTTGTGTTGCAGTAGCTCGTCATCGTCGATTAACAAGGTTAAAGCAGTGAAGTTCACACGCACAGCAGCTTGCCGTCCTCCTCGTCTCTCCAGGCCGTGATACTCTCTGATTCAAAGGCAAGCCAGAACAGTTTCAATCTGCAGTGAAGGTAAGTTCATTCAACGGATGTGTTGTGGGTTTAATATGTTGTACGTGGGTTTGTGTGACTTGAGGAATTTTGAGTTGGTTTCTAAGGTTTCTGTTTAAACTTTTATTGAAGAATTGTGTTTAGAAGTTTTAAATTTGTATATATTGATAAGGTAGAAAATTTAAAGATTTCAAGCCTTGTTAATACTTGTTAGAAAAATAATGCATACAAAGTGTTTGTCAAAATGCCTAAGAGAGATTGCATTTAGATAGTTTCCTATATGTATTGAATTTAGATTAAGGATTGAGTATACATTAAATTATTAATGAAAAAATTGCATTTAGATAGGTTGAAATTTGTTTACATTGATTGGGTAATAGATTTGAAGTTTAAAATCCTTATTAACTAACTTGTTTGAAAATTAATACATCAAAAGTGTTTGTCAAAATGTCTAAAAGAGAATTTTCCTATATGCATTGAATTAGAATGTTGATTACATTCAAGAGGAAGCTTTAAAAATGGGATGTTTATTAATTGTATAATGGATTTGAAGATTAAAAAGATTGTTATGCATTAATTATTTGTCAATGCAAAGCTTTGTTCTAATAATTTTTGGATTTTTATTATGTTATATGTAAAATCTCCACTACTTGTAAAAGTAATTTTTATGTCTTTTTAAATTTTAGGAATTGGCATGATGATATAGTCATTATGAGATGTTTTATGTTGTAATTTGAATGAATCGGATTCAATTGATATTATTAGTTTTGAATTTGGTTAATGTTTATTGGGACTGTGCTGAATGATAAAAATCACATTTTTAACCTCTGTTTTACACCAAAACAGAGATAAATTTATGTCTGTTTATCAAAAAACAGAGATGAATTTACGTCTATTTTAGCAAAACAGACATCAATTCATGTCTGGTTTAAGAAAAATAGAAGAAAATTTATGTCTGTTTTTGGAGAAACAGACGTAAAAAAGTGATTTTTTACTTCTGTTCAAAATAGACGTAAATAATACCATTATTCTCTTCTGTTCAAAACAGAAGTAAAATGGGGGCACTTTTTATGTCCCTTCTTTTCATGTCCCCCACAAAACAAAAGTAAAAAGTCTTCATTGTAGTAGTGAATACTTAGGAAATAGGAGCAAACCCAAAGGCAATTTTTTGAATCTTCTAAATTTCAGCTCAATTCAACAATAATCCCTCCCCCACACTTGGTCAATACATTGTCCTTAATGTAAGAAAAATAACATTATCTTAGCCTAAACTCTCAAGTAAAGTGAAAGTTATGAAGTTTGATTTGGAATCGAAGCACAACACGTCACTATCACAAAGAGGAGAGAAGGATGAGATAGGGTAAGATAATATGAAATAAAAATTGATGAGTATAAATCAAGTGATCACAATAGATGGCAGAGTCAGGGGTAGATAAAACAAACAATTACTAAACAGAAATAAACAACTACAACTACAACTACAAGAGAAGTTCCCTTCCCCACACGTACTCCTAACTATCTCAGCAAATAGATATCACCAGCAATACAACAGAAAGTAAAGGAGTAAGGCGGAGGGGAACAACTGTATGGTTAGGGGGCTCTTTTCTCTTCCTGCTAATGCTTCAACAGATGGACATTGACTTGTGCAGTTATACCAGTCTCCTCATCTATGAGCTCTATCGTGCCAAAGGAGTGCACATTAGCAACTCTAAACGGACCCTCCCACTTGGTGACAACATTCCTGAGCATCAACTTTAACTAAGCTTTAAACTTTAGAACCTTGTCAACTTCACAAAATTGCTTCCTTAAAATATGTTTGTCATGAATCATTTTCAACTTGTCTTTATAAATTCTGTCATTGTCATAGGACTCAAGTCTCATTTCTTCAAGCTCTTGGAGTTGTATCTTCTGAGTGTCAAGTGAAGATTTGAGATTTGCATCACATGCCTTGATTGCCCACTAAGATTTTTGCTTGATCTTTATAGGTAGATAGCAAGCCTTGTCATAAAGCAACCAGAAGGGAGACATGCCTATAGGGGTTTTGTAGGCAATCCTGTAAGCCCAAAGAGCTTCCTCAAGTTGTTTACTCCAGATTTTACTAGATAGTTTCACGATCTTCTCAAGTATTCACTTAACTTCCCTATTAGATACTTCAGCTAACCCATTCATTTGAGGGTGATAAGGGGTGGCAAGCTTATGATTAACTTCATGTTTAGCCAATAGAGACTTAATGGTCCTGTTATAGAAGTGTGTTCCTTGGTCACTAATGATTGCTCTTGGAATGACGTACTTGCAAAAGATATGAGAATGTAAGAACTTGGCAACAGTAGAAGTATCATCTTTCCTAGTTGGCACTGCCTCTACCCATCAAGACACATAATCTGTTGCAAGTAATATGTATGAAAATTCAAAAGACGGAGGGAAAGGGTACATAAAGTCCATGCCCCACACATCAAAAATTTCACAAAATGCATAAGTTTTAGAGGCATTTCATGTTTCCTACCCAAACTCCCAAACCTGTGACACTTATCACAAGACTTATAGAAAGAATAAGCATCCTTAAATAGAGAAGGCCAGTAAAAACCACACTTTAAAACCCTTCTAGCAGTTCTATTAGCACTAAAATTCCCCCCGCAAGATAAAGAATGTGCAAAGCCAAGGATAGAGTAGATCTCATTATTTGGAACACAGTGTTTGATGATCTGGTCACTATATTGCTTCTATAGGATTAGAGCATCCCAGATATAGTATCTTGCCTCCCTCTTTAACTTATGAATATGAAATTTAGACATAGAAGGAGGCACAAGGTTAGTGACAAGATAATTAACTATGTTAGAGTACTGAGGCTCCTAAACAACAAAGGTAAAAAGTACAGAATCAGGAAAGGAATTCATAACAAGATCAGAAAAATCAACTCCCTGTGTGCCTTCAAACAACTGACTAAGGTGATCAGCTCTATGATTCTCTGCTCTAGCTCTACCTTTAATCTCTATATCAAACTCCTGTGGCAACAAAGCCTATCTCAGCAGTCTAGGCTTAAACTGAGGCTTTTTAAATAGGTACCGAATTGCTATATGATTTGTAAAACTACTACTTAAGAGTTTATCAGATACTATCTAAACTTATCCAAAGCAAAAACAATAGCAAACAGTTCCTTCTCTATAGTGGGCTAATTGACTTAAGTGGAATCAAGTGTCTTAAAGGCACATACTATGACTCTAGACTGTTTCTCCTCCTTCTGTCCAAGCATGACACCTATTGTAAAGTTAGAAGCATCACAAGATAACTTAAAATGTAAATTCCTGTTAGGTGCATTGAGAATAGGAGGTGGAACAAGTATAGATTTCAAAGTATCAAAAGCATGTCTACACTTGTCATTAAATTTAAATTCAACATCTTTTTTTTTTAACAAGGTAGAAAGAGGCAAGGCAACTTTACTAAAGTCCTTAATAAAGTCCTGATAGAAACCTGCATGCCATATGAAAGACCTCAAGTAATTTAAACAAGTGGGATAAAGGAGGGATGAAATAACTTCCATTTTGGCTATATCAACCCCAATCCCCTTTTGGGAGATGAGGTGACCTAAGACTATCCCTCTATTAACCATGGAATGACACTTTTCAAAGCTCAAAATCAATTTCTTATCTATACGCCTCTTAAGAGCTTACTCTAGGCTATCCAAGTAGTCATCAAAACTTTCAACATAAACAATGAAACCACCTATAAAAACTTCCATGTTCTACTCTAGAAGATCACTAAATATCGCCATCATGTACCTTTGAAAGGTGCCTACAGTGTTACACAATCCAAATAGAATCCTTTGATAAGCAAAAGTACCAAAAGGGCATGTAAAAGTAGTCTTATCTTGATCTTCAGTAGCAATTGGCACTTGAAAATAGCTAGAAAAACTGTTCAGAAAATAATAGTGAGACTTTCTTGAAATTCTCTCAAACATCTGATCTATAAAAGGTAATAGGAAGTGGTCCTTTCTCGTGGCATCATTCAATTTTCTATAATCTATACATACTCTTAAAGTATTTTAAACCTTGGTTGGAATCAGCTCATCATTCTCATTTCTCACTACTATGATACCGCTCTTCTTTGGTATTACTTGTACTAGATTTACTCACTCACTATCTGATATGGGATAGATGATCCCAACATTCAACAACTTAGAGACTTCCTTCTTGATCACATCCAGAATAAGAGGATTCAATCTCCTCTGTGGTTGTCTAACTAGCTTAGATTGATCATTCAAAAAGATCCTGTGTGTGCAAACTAAGGGATTAATTCTTGGTATGTCCCCCAAAGACCACTCTATAGCCCCTTTATTGACTCTTCAACACAAAAATTAGTCTCTCCTTTTCAAAACTGCTCAAAGAATTGGAAATAATAACAGACAATTTAGATTCAGCAGCAAGAAAGACATTTCATGTTAGAGCTATAAGCTCAGCACAATATGTATGTACTCCACTTCCCGAATCAGTGCCACTCTTAGATTACCTACAAAAAAGAGGATCAGTATCAATCTTATCAGTAGAAACATTAACTAAATCACAAGAAAGAGTGGGATTAGAAGTGACTAAGTCGGTAGCAAGCTTGTTGCTAGCCTCTTCTAATGTTCCAGTATCACTCAAAGGAGAAGCTAGTGGGGTGGCTTGTATAACAGCTCCTTTGTCATTAGTACCAACAAAATCAACAAACTCACCTTTCTCAAGGCTATCATTAGGTGTAACACTTAAAGCAGGATCACAGTTAGGACAAGATGATGCATCAAAATCATAAGAGATAAAAAATAGGCGATCAACTTCAAAACAGTTAACGCACACTATCATATCCTGATAATTTTAACCCTAAAAATGAGAAATATAAATTAGGCCATGGGTTAAGCAAGGTAGCCAATAGAAAGACAACAAAACTTTTAAACTGAGATCAAACTAGGACTGGACTATTATTTTTGGAACATTTGGTCGATATTAAACAAAATAAGAAGGTAGACTGAAAATTCAAGAAAATTTCCCAAAAATTATAAAAAATAATATAAAGGGTACAAAACAATATTTGAGGTTTGAAAGATAAAAAGGGGATGAAAATAATTTATTTTAGAATGTTCTATATTTTCTTGGAATTTTGGCTAATTAAGAAAAATTGGACAAATTGAATTATTAAAAATATATAGGGGCATCAATGATTCATGGAAAAATTAGAAAAATTATTTGAAGGATTATTATGAATTTTAAAATTATTCCCAACCTCTAGAAATGTAGAGCTTAGCTTTAAATTATTTTAAATTAAATTTTTTTATCAGTAAAGGGCTGATTTTGGAGAAAATTTAATTAGAGGAGTTATGGAGCAAAATAAAATTTGAGAAAAATTAGAGAATTGAATGTTTAGATTGATGGGGAATTTAAATTACTCTACCTCTGGGATGACAGTGTTAAAGAGAATGATGGTGATGGTGGATTTGAATGTTTAGATTGATGGGGGACGAGGATCTGATGGAGAATAAGATATGGAGGTCTGTTTGGAGGTTCACACCATCGCACACTCTATGAAACATCCTTCCTTTTACCTCTCAAGGTACACATTTGAAAGTATTATGGTTCAAGCGATTCACAAACAAGACTATGGATTGAAAATTTGCAATTAGTTCTCGGGTTACTATTCACTGGTTAAATTTGATATTTTTAGTCCAAGTTTGAAAAATCATAACTAATTATAGAAAAATTGTATTGAGGTGATTCAAAATTCTATTTGAAACTCTTTTAGTTCTCTACAGGGAAAAAAATATAATACTAGACTTAACCCTTGCCAATTCATACATCTTATTCGTTGAAATTTACTATTTATTTGGTAAAAACTATACTGTCCAGTTTCTCTGTCTCAATTTCAGTCAAGCATAACTCTTAGAACACACATCCATTTTGAGTGATCCACTACTTGTTATAAAGCTCAAGATGTTTACTTTAATCATACCAAATTTCATGTACTACTAGAAAAAAGACTTTTAATGTCACCAAATAATAGCGGTTAATCAGAAAAATGACATGGAAAAAAAGGCCATGGCATTTTTGTAAATAAGTTGCGTTAGTTTTGATTTTCCATGATGGTTATTAAGAAAACCGCCATGGAAAGTTTTAAAATAACCCTACCGCGGGTTCGTTTTCTCTCAATTTCATAGTTTCATTTCAGTACGCCATGGTCCCCCTCTGTCCCACCACTAAAAGACTTCCATTACAGCCATTCCTCCCACTTTTCCACTGTTTAAACTCGTCCATTTAGCTTGTGGGGTCTTGCCACCGTCCGCCACTGTTTGAACGCCCCTCTTTTCGTATTTAAATCGTCTCTACTATATGAGTATCCTCTTCTTTCATTCTTTTCAATTTTTCTTGGTTTCTTGAATGTTCTAACCATAAAAATTTGTTGTATTTCAAATGGGTTTGTTAGTTTTATATTGTGGTTGGCTTGTATTGTTGATTTTGTGTTTTTTATGTGCTTGAGGTGTTGATTGGTGGGCATTTGGTGTGAGAAAATTAACATCCCAAAATTTAAAATCTTACTAATGGGAATTTAAGGAATGAGACATCATTGATAAGCATAAGGTGTGAATAAAATATAAAAAACCAAAATGGGATGAAACCAACTTTATCGGGTCCCTAGGGGCAAAACGGTAATTTTGAGAAAAGTTCTCAAAAATTCCCTAAAAATAGAAACAGGTGGAATTAGGGGTTTTTGAGTCACTTATGATGTTTTGGGAGTGAGAATGGCCCAAAATAAATTTTGGTGAAAATTCCCAAAAAAATTATTTTTGGAAAATAGAGAAAAACAAAAAGGGAATTAAAGTGATACAATTACTTTAATTACCTAAGGACTCCAAAAATTCAAGTAAAAATATGGATACACTCCCTAGGAATATATATGAATTTATAAAATTGTTTTAAAGAATTGGAAATGCAGTAAATAATTTATGGGGCATTTATTTCTGAATTCCTATCTGTAAAGACCTGATTTCGGAGAAAATGTGAAATAAATACCTAGAGGTCTTGAAAAATTCCCAAAAATTCCAGATCACACTTTGGGAATACATAGGGATTTATCATGAAAATAAATAGAATTTTTGAAGCCCTTAGCTATTTTTCCTAATAGGGGGCAAGAAATTGGGTATTATGTGACCAAATGATTTTTAAAATTATCCTAACCAATTCCATTGCTTCCTAATCAGTTTTTACCAATTAGTTAGCATCCAACAAGACCCAAATTCGTGCCCATCATGATCAGAACAGCTGGCTTGTGTGCTGGGCAAATTTTCAACCATTGGATCAACTCTCTTGAAAGTTGAGCCAAAGCATGTGTGGCTAGGATTGCCCCCTCATTTTGGCCGACTTATGCACTTAATTTTATGGTAGAAATAGCTGCCCAAGGGTAGGTTTTTGGGCAGAAAATGAGGTCTATAAATACCCCTAAAATTCACTCAATTCCGACAAAAATCGACAAAAGAGGGGAGGTTCTGCACAACTATTTTCTTGGCTTCCAAACACCCTTCAAACCACTTCCAATCCAAGGCTAATCATCAAGCTTTAATCCAAGACTCCTTAAGGTATGTTTATGCTTTAATTTGATGCATTTTCAATGGCCAAATCGTGACTAAAATTGAGGGGGAAGTGCTGTTCCATTTCTGTTTTGCTAGAAGTTCTAGGAGAGGATAGTCATTTGAGTTATGAGCTTGTGTTGTTGTGTTTGGTGCTGTTTTGGAATGGATTATGGAAGGAAAACCTCTTAGGGTGCAAGAATATTGGTTTGGCCAAACCAAGAACTCAAGGATGGGATTTGATTCCAGGTGTTTTAATGGTTCCAATGGATTTGAAATGTGATTTTGTGTACACCTGTGCCATGAAAGTATGTTTTAATTCATTAGAATCAAATGTGGAAATTTAGTAACCTAAGGGGGAGGTATTCGGCCATTTTGAATTCATGGACTTAGGATTGAATTTTGATGGTTTTGATGCTTCCATTGAATTCCTTGGGCGTTTTTGTGTAGGGATATGTGGAGGTATTGAATTTGGAAGCATTAAAAATCAAAGTTGGAAATTTTGACATCTTCCCTTGTACAATTCGTTTTTGTTTTGACCAGAACTTTAGGAAGGGATTAGATTTTGTAAAATTTGATTTGATATTTGAATTCTACATGAAAAATCATGTAAGAATGGCCAATGAGGTTTCTTGAATCAAAGGGAAAACAATTAGGCCAAAAATCCAAAGAAAAAGGTTTAATGTTTAAGTAATGTAGCAAGTGTTTGAATAATTGTTGAATGATTGGCATTGGTGTTGGTTTGATAGGTACATTGCCAAATTCTCAAGAAAACATCTTGAACTTAATAGAAATCAAGGACCAAGTACCAAAAGATAGCATTGAATTACATTTTGATTGCTTTCTTGCTTATATTGATGTGTTAATGTGTATGTGTGCAATGTGTGCCATGATGTGACTAAGCTTTATTGCAAATGTTGATTGCAATGTTTGAATTATGTTGCCTTGGCATTATGTCCACTAAATATGTGTATGATAGCTTACTTTCCATGGCATAAAAACATGAACAAATAAGCAAGATAAATGCACAAAAGCATTACACGTAGTGTTTGCATGAATGCATGATAATTGTGATTCTGTGCTACTGGGATTTCTTTGAAATCTCACTCTTATGTTTAATGCCACCTAGGAGGAAGTTCAAGCAAGGGCAAAGGCAAAGAAATTGTCCCGAAGGCCTAATGAACAATTAATATACACTAGTGTAAATTTTGGAACTTGTTATGTAATATTATGACTTTAGAAATGTTTGTTGGATAATAACTCCTAATGGGAGCCAAGCATGTATGCCTATGTTTAAACATGTGAAAGTATAGTAGAATGTATGTTCAAGCATGTGTTAAGTCCCAAATGATTAAGGATGGGTAAAAGGTTAAGAAAGAACCAAAACAAGTGTAATCAGGGGATGAACTTTCCCTAGAAATGACCAAATTCGGTACACATGAAATAAATAGCAAATGTTTGAATCTCAACTTGAAATTTGGCAGACTTATAGATCACATTTTTAGCTTTAAATCAAGTGGTAGATCATTAAATTTGGAAATTTTTGGAAAGAGTTATGCCCTTCCAAAATTAGGCAAAAATACTGAAAATTCCAGAATTTACCAAATGAATAGTACATAATTGCGTGGAAATTGGTATTGATATATGAGAAATTGATACCTATGAATATTTTTCCTATGTAGATCATTTCATAAGCTTTGCGTGAGACTTAGAACCACTCTGTTTCGATTTTTCTATATTTAGTTATGATTTTTCAAAGTTGACCTGATTTTTAGGGGTTACATGAATTAATCGAAATCAAAATTTTAAATCTTAGTTTTTACCTACTTTGAGCATTGTGTAATGATTCTGAATGGTTCCAAATGATGTATAATGGGGTTTAAAATGAAGATGTGACAGAAAACCTCAATTCCTTCGTATATACTGTATTAGAAACATGTTTAAATGTTTGAAGTTGATTAGTTTTAAAGTTTTTGATTTTTTTTTTATATTTATTTTGAATTTTTGGTAGTTTCTTTTGTAATAAATTTGAGAATTTTGTAATAAATAATCTGTTTGGTATTTTATGAATTTTTTTTCGTTATAAACTTTGATTGATGGTAAAGTGTTGTTTAAAATTTCATTGCAAATGGATATCATTTGTGTTTCCATTTTGGATTCAGAAGTTTTAGTTTTAAGAATCTTTATTCATTGGATTGATTTGAAATTGAATTTTTATTTTTGTTTTATTTGTTATATTTCTTCAAATTTATCATGTTGAAATATGTTATGAAGAATAGTTTTAATGTTGATGAAAATAATTTTTGTTTAACCATTTCATAAAACTTATATATGTTTGTTTGATTTTTTATTTTTATTAATATTTTCTCTCATTCACTATATATACTAATTTTTAAGAAATTACTTAATCTAATTTTTAAAAAATAATTACATATTTTATTTTTTTATTATAGTATATTTAATAAGATAAATAAGGGTTGAGAAAATTTTATTTTTGATTAAAAATTTTGAGTGAGTTTTGTTTCTAATTTGATGTTTGTATATTTAATTGTTTATTTTTGGTCCTTTTAAATAATTACAATTTTTAAAATTCTTTATGATAAGTATAACTTTTTTTTAGTCTTTCACTTTAATTTTTCCTTTGTTATATATTTAAGGGGAAATTTTGTCGAATTTTTTATTTTTAAAAAACAGACATTCCCTTTAATTTGTAATTAAGTGTTAGTCAATTTTAATTTATTGACTAACATTTAATGATTTTATTATTTCAATATTTGAATTAAGGAATTAAAATTGAGCTTGACAATTATATTCATTGACTCTGTAGAACAACGGATCATAGTTGGATGAAAACTAAGAGAATTAGCAAAGAATTTGAGGATGAGGTTGAAAGGTTTCTTTAGTTTGCTCAGAGAAATGCTCCTAGTAAAAGAGATGAATTGTACTATTGTCCTTGTATCAAATGCTAATACAATAGTCGACGGAGTATTTCTGAGATAAAAGAGTATCTTATCTGTGATGAGATAAATTTGAGGTATACAAATTGGATATAGCATGAAGAAATTAGAAAGACTACACTGTCTGAAAAAGAGAAGGTTGTGAATGAAAACTTTGGTGATAGAATTTTGGATATGTTTTGTGACATAAGATCTGAATCCTCTACACAGTTGTCTCCCACTTTTGAAACTTTGTGTAGTGATGTAGAGACGCCTTTATACATGGGTGCAAAGATGGTTACACAAGGTTGACAACCGTGTTGAAATTGATGAACTTGAAGGCAAGAAATGGTTGGACCGATGCTAGTTTCACAGAATTGCTTGAACTGCTGAGTGATATTCTTCCAAAAGGGAATTCACTTTCGAAACGAATGTATGAGGCAAAGAAAATTTTGTGTCTAATGGTTTTGGAATATGAGAAGATACATGCGTGTCCTAATGACTGTATATTATTCAAAGGGTTGAATAAGTGCTCTATATGTGGGACTTCAAGATGCAAAGTTAAGAAAATGATGGTGATCATAATGAGATGATTAAATGTTCTTCTTTGAAGGTTCTGTGATATCTTCCAATAATACCACGATTTAAGCGTCTATTTGCTAATGTCACAAATGCAAAGAACTTGAGATGGCATTTCAATGAGAAAATATGTGATGAAAAGCTTCGTCACCCAGCAGATTCTCCTCAATGGCAAACAATAGATCAAAAATTTCCTCAATTCGGTGGCGAGCAAAGAAACCTTTAGCTAGGGCTTTGTACGAACGGAATTAACCCATATGGTAATCTTAGTAACACACATAGTGTTTGCCCGGTGCTCCTCGTAATTTACAACTTGCCTCATTGTTATGTATGAAAAGAAAGTATATCATCCTATCTTTGATGATCTCAGGACCAAAACAGTCAGGAAATGATATTGATATGTATTTGGCACCTTTGATTGAGGATCTGAAGAAATTATGGGAGGAAGGTGTTGATGTGTTTGATGCATATAAACAAGAGACCTTCAATTTACGTGCCATGATCTTCACCACAATAAATGACTTTCTGGCATATGAAAATTTGTCAGGGTACAGTATTAAGGGGCATAGAGCATGTCTAATATGCGAAGAAGGCACCCACTATATGCAACTTAAACATGGCAGGAAGATGGTATACCTTAGTCACAAAAGGTTTCTTAGTCAATACCAACCTTAGCGTAGATTGAAAAAGGCATTTAACAGCTCACAAGAATATGAAATGGCTCCAAGACCATTAACAGGAGAAGAAGTTTATCAGCGGGTAGAGGGAATTAATGTGGTCTTCGGTAAAAAGAAAAAGAAGACTGCTGGTGAGAAGAATATATGAAAAAAAGATCTATCTTTTTCGATCTTCCATATTGGCAAAGTCTTGATGTGAGGCATAGTCTAGATGTGATGCATGTGGAGAAGAATGTGTGAGAGAGCCTTGTTGGTATACTTTTACATATAAGTGGAAAGACTAAGGATGGAATCAATGCAAGATGAGACTTAGTCAAAATTAGAATAAGAAAAGTCCTCTACCCACAAGAAAGAGATAGTAAGAGGGCTTATTTACATCGAGCTACACACACATTATCAAAAAAAGAGAAAAGAAGTTTCTATGGTTTTGTCAATAGCATTAAGGTGCCATAAGGTTATTCTTCTAATTTGAGCAAACTTGTTTCAATGCAAGATTTGAAGATAATGGGTATGAACTGTCATGATTGCCACGTGTTGATGCAACAATTACTTCCACTTGCTATTTGAGGCATTATGAAAATCGATATGAGAAATACTATTACAAGACTTTGTATGTTTTTTAGTGCCATTTGCAGCAAAGTCTTGATCCTACTGAGTTGGATGAATTAGAAAATGAAGGTTATATGATCCTCTCCCAATTGGAAATGCATTTTCCTCCATCGTTTTTTGATATTATAGTCCACTTGATAGTCATCTTATATGAGAGATAAGACTTTGTGGCCCTGTGTGTTTAAGATGGATGTACCCTTTTGAGAGATACATGAAAATCCTAAAAGGGTACTCTAAGAATCCTTATCAGCTTGAGGCATCAATTGTTGAGAGATATGTAGCTGAGGAGGCAGTTGAGTTTTGTAATGCATATCTTGATAGGGTAAAGGCAGTTGGTCTTCCTCAATCTCGACATGATCAGGGGAAAAGCAAGGGAACACGGGGTGTCATAGTGAGGTCTATGTTAAGAGAAGTTGTAATGCAAGCATATCTATACATTTTAAACAACACGGATGAAGTTTTGCCTTACTTGAATGCTCACAAGAATATGCTGAAGACCTTGAATCCAAGAAAGAATGATATGCAACTAGCTAATGAACATAATAAGTCATTTGCAAAGTAGTTCAAGCAAGAAGTGTTAAAATATGGCAATCCTTCTGAGACAATACAAAGGCTAGCTGCATGGCCTTGTTTTGAGGTTTTGTGTTGGGACATATATGACATAAATGGTTATTCATTTTACACAAAAACCCAAGACGATAAGAGTACCATACAGAACAGTAGAGTGATAGTAGTAGTAGAAGCTATGCATTTTGCTAATTCTAAAGATAGAAACCCAACGTTGGCGGCAATGTCCTATTATGGAATAATAGAAAAAATATGGGAGGTTAGTTATACCAAGTTTAAAGTTCCGTCTTCAAATGTAAGTGGGTTAATAGTAATGCTATGCAAGTGGATGAAGAATTTGGATTTGTTTCAGTCGATCTTGAGAGGTTTGGATATAGAGATGAGCTATTTATTTTGGCAAGCTAAGCGAAACAAGTGTTTTTCATTCCCAATCTAGCAAAAAAGAAATTATCTATTGTGCTTCAAAGTAAGAGGTAAGGAGTTGGTGGAGATGATGGTGACTTAGAATTTAATCTTGATGAAACCCCACCTTTCACAGCTACTCGACCTAAAACAGCTGAATTAGATTTGGTAGATGATGACTATACTATTAGAGATGATCATTGTGAAGGAATTTGGGAGGATAATCGTTGTAAGGCTTAAATGAATTATTTGATGTTTTTTTGTTAAATATACTTAATAATGTTTTATATTAACTTGATATTTCTTATTCTTACATTTATTAATTTGTTGTTCTTTAAATAGGAAATGGACGGATCCGGTCAACAGGGTTCTGGTGACGACAGCTCTTTTACTAGCCAGAGAAAGGGTAAAGGGCCAACCTGTATGAGGCATTTGGCTTTACGTGATGAGACCACACAACCTATGAGGATTACAGTAGAGTTTAATGATGATTTGAAGCCTATAGGAAAGACTGGGTCTTACTTTACTAGTTATATGGGTCATGTTGCACACAGTAAGATTGGGATTGACATTCCTAGCTAGAATAAGGTGGATAAAAATTTGAAGCAAAATATTTGGGAGGATATTTTGGTACATTATGAATTTTTTCTCTATTTGTTTCAATTATAATTGCTTATTTACTTTATAACTATATGCTATTGTATTGCAGCTGACATTTGATATTTCCACCATTGAGCAAATGAGAGACCGTTTGTTTCAGCAACTTGATGAATGGTAGAAGGGTTTTAAAGCCACACTTACAAAACATTATATTTGTGAAAAAAGAAAGGGTGAGCATCCT
Organism: Neltuma alba; assembly: GCF_004799145.2. Lineage (NCBI taxonomy): Eukaryota > Viridiplantae > Streptophyta > Magnoliopsida > Fabales > Fabaceae > Neltuma > Neltuma alba. The sequence continues at coordinate 279,445 of NW_021633161.1, forward strand.
AAGGAATGATACCCGTTTATTAGTAACAAGGCATGGGAGAGTTTTGTGAAGCAACGTGAAGACCCTACATTTCAGGTTTGGTTTCTTTAAACTTAGTTTTTAATCAGGTCATATTTTATTTAACTAAACTAACTTTGTCGAATTTGTTTCATTGTCATAGGCATTGAGTCAGAAGAACAAACAAATATCTGAGCAGAATGTGTACCCACATACCATGTCTCGTGCAAGGTATAGTGGGTTGGAAAGAAGTATGATGGAGGAGTGGATGAAGAATGCACAGATGGCTGCTGTTTCAGATCCTACTAGCTACATTCCACCCATTAAGCATCCTTCTCACCAAGAAAAATAGAAGGCGGTGAGGATTAAAAAGGGTCAATACATTACTCCACAGTCTGCTGCTGTTAGTAAGAGGATTGTAAGTAATATTTAAGAATTATGCTTCATTAATTGCTTTTTTCAATTATCTTAAATTGAATTTGTTGCTTTAAATTTACAGGATACACTTGAGGAACAATTATCTCAAGGTACATTTATCCCTCAAGGACGGATGGATATCTTTGCCACTGCCATTGGAAAGGCTAACCATCCTGGCAAAGTCCGAGGGACCCCTAAAGGGATTGGTATTAAACTTTTTTTTAGCTCTACTTCACAAAGAAGCACTGGATCATCCTCCGCTAACATGGTATCTAAAGAGGAGCTAGACCAACGATTACAGGAAGAAACAAAGAGAGTCCGAGCTGAACTCAGTGAACAACACATGGCAGAGATGCAAAAGATACGTGAGGAATTCGATGCCAAGTTTCAACAAGCTATGATGATGATGGGCACGACCAGATTCCAGATGCCCTGAGTATTTGAAACTTCCCAGCCCTGACCCTATCAAAGACAATGGAATGCCGTGTGTTCTATATGTAGATTATGAAAATTCATCTGTTCATGTTGCTAATGGTCGAGCATTCATGGGCACAATGATTCACGACAAGAAAATTCCAAGCGATCAGGCAAGGGTGACAATAGAGGGGATTCTTCGTGGTTAGGACCGTACACCAGTGCCCAATCCTACTGATGAGGTTCGACTATTAGCCTAAGCTAAGGACATTTCATTTTGTGGCTAAAGAGACTTATTACAAAGCTAGTAGTAAAGAAGGCGGCAACAAAGAAGGCCATAAAGAGCGTATCATCAGACCCTATACTCCTACCTCTTCCTGGTGATGTTGCGCTTATGTATTCCAGTTTGGAGGTTATTCATTCCATTGTGCCAAATATAGATAAGCCCCTTTCTTTCAAGATGCCGCTGGGGATTGTGGGTTTAGATATAACAAACAACTTCACCATTGACAAGAAGGACCTCGTTCAGTTCCTCAACTTTGAGGAGCTGGATATAGTCTTCATTCAGCTCGCTATTTTGTAAGTTACAATATCATTTTCTTATTTCATGTTATACTTTATGCATGTCCTAATGTTCCTTTTTTGAACAACAAGCATTTTACTCAAATCTGTCAGAACGGAGGACTTAAAGGAATATATGGTTTTATGTGTCCTCAAAGGATGCAGAAAGAGCTTAATACTGTGGAAGTGAGATCGATCTACATGATGACTATAATGACTCAGACAAGAAAGCCAATATATTTTGCACCTTACATGGAAGGGTAAGTGTATTATTGTATTTGAGATACACAAGTTGTATGTATAGGATTATAATTAACATGGTTTGTATATTGCAATTATCATTGGACTCTAATTGTTTGTGCCCCTTTTGATAACAAAGTTTACTGGTTCGATTCCCTCTGTGGAAGTCCATCTAAAGAAACCAAAGATGTCATCGACACGTTAATTTATGTTTATATATTTATTACATGTGAAGTTTATAATATCATTTTCTTTTATACTATTGATAGGGCTTTTCATAGTTTCAATATTGTGGCGATTAAACAAAATAGACAACCACCAACATGGATTCTCCCAAAAGTATGTTGTTTTGAGCTAAATATATACTTTAAAACCTTTTTAGATGAATTAAAGTTAATGTTTATAATCAATGTCTAATATTAAATTTCATATTTTATTTTGTTAGTACCGTTGTCAACAGGGACATGTTGAATATGGATATTATGTCATCCGCTACAAGAATGACATCATTAAGACAGGGGTGACTAAGAAATTAGATGAGGTAAAGTTAAGTTACATTGCATGACATTCTTCAATTCATTTCATATTTTTGATTAAGTTCACTATGTTATTTTTTTATTAACAGGTATTTCAAAATGTTGCACCATATCCCATGGATGACATCAACTTGATAAGGGATACTTTGTCAACAACATTGCTACAAAATGTTAAAAGTTTCAAATAGTTAGGTCATTCCTCAAAAAATTCATTGTTAGATATTTTCTCTTGGTTCCCTCCATGTTCATTATTTCTATTGTACAGACAGAAGTTGTTACTTTTCTTTAAAGATGTTGATTCTCTTTGGTCTTGGTTCTCTTGGTTCTCATGCTTGTTCCTATACTTTGGTCTTAGGTTCCTATACATGTTCCTTAGTTCTCTTGATTTTCTACTTTTGCTTTGCGCCTGTGTTAAAAGAAATTTCAATGATTGTTATATATATTAAGTAACCAGTTGATTAATTGTTCATATGGTCTTGTTCTGTATATTCTGCACTGCCTCCATTTATTTGGAACCGTAAATTGCAGGGTCGTAAAAAGAAAATCATGCAAAATGTTTAAAAAAATTAACTTTTTAACGGCAGTTATTTAAATAACTGCCGTTAAAATATTTTTCCACAGTGTTGTCAAAAAGTATACTAAAACAACGGTTATTAATAAAACCACTGTTGAAAGTTAAACTTTCCACGGTGATTTTGTTAATAACCGCTATGGAAATCAAGCTTTCCACGGCGGTTTTTTACATAACTGCCGTGTTTTGTAAACCTTTCAACATTGACTGTATCCCCTTTGCCTCCAAAACCGCCATGAAAAACCACTAATAACTGTCGTTAAAAGCCTTTTTCTGGCAATGATGGGCAAAATCAATCGTTTGCCTCACCTCCACTCTGTCACTCATTCGTGATTTACTTAGGAATAACTTATTCGCCTTACTTGCATTAACAATTCATGATTAATTCCTTCCTTGCATAATACCATTCCATCCATGTATTAGTCATTCCCATACAGCATCATAGCCAATTATACATGTCATCATCATTATTTGACATCACATAACATTAATGATATGTTTATATCATACATACAAATTATACAATTTAATACAATGAATTTTCTCAATTATTTTCCTCTTTCCTTGCTTCCACTTCATGTATCCTTTCCTTGATCATTATCACCTATTATGGTTGGTTAAGAGAGAGTGAGATTCAGGAGAATCTCAGTAGCAAATATTACTATATACATATACAAGATGGATGCTAATGCATGGTATGTAATTTTCCATAAAGTTAGGTTAACTAGTGACATACCATCACGCTTTATGCTTGGTATAAAAATACATGGCCATGAAAACATATTAAGAACAACATTTTCAGCAACAATTATCATGTCACAACATCATATAGTCAACATATACAAACCAACATATATGCATACCACATCAAGCACATAAAGGGATAAGTTCACTACCTTGCACCATAAGTTTTCTCTTGTTTTTCAACTTGCTTCCTAAGCTTCCCAACCATCTAGCTTTCAATCAACCACATCCAAACATTCTCTTGGATGTCTCAAGGTCCTAATCACAATCATAAGGGTCACATTACTCACTAGGACCAAGAACTACATAATGTGGAAGACTTGTGTCCTTAAACTTAATCTCTTTTCCTTAATTTATAATTTAGTGTTCTAACTTTGTAAAAATTATTTCCTTAGGCCAATCATACACAATTTTTTCCAAGGAATCCAAATATGAGCTTGGATTCATCAAAATCCAATTCCTTCTCCTAGTTCTAGGCCAAAACCAAAATCTGCCACTTAAATTCCAGTTTTGATTCCAATGCTTCCAACTTCATTCTTTCATCTTGTTCCTACACAATTTTTCATTCTAAATCCATTGGAAGCCTTAGAATCAACAAAATCACATCCTAGGCACAAGAACCAATCTGGTCGTGGCATCCTCTTTGGTTCCAAAGTCATGGAATTTAATTAATGCAAAGCTAGAACCACTTGATTCTTGTTCCTTTCAAGCCTTTAAACACTATTCTAAAATCAATTTCATCTCCCCTCACACTTAACAATTTTGTGCAGCATGTCCTCTTAGGGTTTCAAGCTCTTAAACACCATTAAAATCTATAACCAAGCTCAACATCAACAAGGGTAGTGAAAACTACATCAAGAACCGTAAACATACATTGTTTTAGAGGTTGATCTTATATGGGATCACTTGGTCTTTCTCTTCCCTTGTTCTTTCTCTCTCTAGAATTCATTTTGCAATATTTCCCCATTGTTTCAAAAAGTCTTGAACGAAATGAGGGGAGGGGAGGGAATATATATAGAGTTTGTGAACAAATCCTAACCATTAATCTTGAAATTGCAAAATTAAATATTGGCCATTCATTTTTTCCTCTTTTTGTTGTGGTGACAAGTGTCCTTACCTCATCATGCTTACATAATCAAGCTACATGTCTTTAATCCAACCATACACGTGTCTTATATCCAACCGTACACGTGTCTTGCATCCAACTGTACACATAATCTCTTACATGTCCCTTCATTATTTTGAGATTAAGATAGGAGAAAATTAATATAAAATTCGTGCAAATATATAGGCCCTCGACATTCCTCCACCTATCTTGCCATTCTGCACCGTATCGGGTACCTTTTTAAGTCCTGACTCACTCGAGACAACTGGGACATATTCTGACACCATATTGTCACCTCAAAAAAGTCTACATAGCATTATATAATATTCCTAAAGAGGAAGTGATGCTCTTCCCTTGTTCTTCTATTAAAACAATTACTAATATTTATTTCAGAGTGAACTTGACTGAATTTTTTCCTACCAGACCATGACTCTGAGAACCTGTCTCCGAGTAACAATACTATTTATTTATCATGAGAAATTTCTCTAATTTTTTTAAGTCAAAAGTTAACCTCTAAATAGTTTACTTTGACTTTTTCTGGATAATGTGTAAATAGGTTTTAAATTCTATTAAAGCTAATCTCTTTGCTTTCTAGGGACAGAACTATTTTTAAAACCTGTGATAATTCCTCAAGTATTTACCACTATTTCTATCTAATTATCTGAGACCTCCCTATATTTTAAATAATTCAATTTCCACTAATATTCAAAATTAGTCAAAACCCTGGGAATTCCATAAATTCCTTCTAGAGGCATTTTTGTCATTTTTAACCTCACACGGGCCTCTGGACCTCATTCTTATTTTTCTAAAATTTTTCTGAAGTATTTAGGCCTACTTTCCATCACTGTCCCTTTTCGGCCTGAAACTTTCCAAGTTTGCGTTTTAGGTCCCTGCTCGGTTTTAGCCTCAGAAATCCTCTTATTGAGGTTCTTAGTACAAACTTTGACCCTTAATTACCTCAAATCCTTATACTGGACCCCTGAACTTCACATACGAGCCCTAACATGCCATTTCTGATTCTCTGGGATTTTCTAAAATTTTCAAGCATAATTTTCATTTTTGCCCTTACTAGTTCGAAGCTTTATAAAATTATGATTTTGCCCTTAGTTCAGTTTAACCTCATAATTCACCTCATTGAGGCCTATAGAATAACCTTTGACCTATATTTATCTCTGTCTCTCATTATTAGGTCTCGAGACTTCACTGAAGTCGAGTCTTCTCTGTTCTCAATCCTAGAAAACTTTTCCTTTGCGATTTAGTCCCTGGGAATCCCTCTATCCTTCTAGGAAACCTCTGGGACCTCTGCCAAAAAGGGTCTAGTAGCTTGCCCATTTTAGGCTAATTCTGGTACTTGTAAGCTCAAAATTTGAGATGTGACACTTTGGTCCTTCGTACTCATGCTGCTGCTCTGTGGTCTCTCGTGTGAAGAAGAATACATTGGTGATGATAAAATTGAGTAGAGATGCAAAAGAAGAAGATGATGGTGAAAACAATGGTCTAGATTGAAGATAGAGGATGATTTTGACGAGAACGAGAATTGAGGTGTGTGATTTCGCCATTCAACTCCTCTCTACTCCTTTTTTCTCTGTCATGTGCTCCTTTGGTCCTTGGTTCTCTGATCCCATGAATGAAGATGATGATGATGAATGTTTTAAGGCTGGGAGCAAAAAGGTGTTGTTTTGCTCTTTTTGGTCCTCTTTTTTTTCCTTCTTTTTTTTTTTAAATTCTACCAAAAACTTGTAATAATAAAAAATAAAAAACAATGTAGCATAAATTGTTCTAAAAATTAATTAATTGCAATTGATCTAGAACATGACACTTTTTGCCCCTACAAAATGATAATTCAAAACAAAACATACTAAATCAATTAATCATCAAATAATACAAAAAGGACTAATTAAGTTGACAAAAACCCATCAAAAAAATATCAAAATAAATAAAAATAAATGAGTTTGTCAATCTTCTATAAAAGAAGCCCCATATTACTCAGAAGATGGAAAAAGAGCTTTAAGAGCCTATATCACTACTACGAAATGTACCTTTTACTTGTGCTCTTTTCATTTGTTTTTCAAACAAGGGGAAAAAAATCTGTATTCATCTGTTTACTCAAAACAGACATATATAAGGTCACATATTTGTGTATTTTTTGCAATAGACAAATATAAGCCCTATATATTCATTTGTTTTTAGCAATAGACAAATTTGTCTACTCCAAAGCAATAGACAAGTATATTGTGAGTTATACTCATTTATTGCTTTAAACAGATGAATATATGGCCTTATATTTGTCTGTTTTGAGCAAACAAATGCATATTTTTTTAAGACTTCATAATGTACTAGTTTGTGACATCTACTCCTCTTTTTCTTGGCCAGCAATAGCACAGCACATGACACTTTGCTCCTCTTTCTCTCAACTAGCAGCAAGACCAAATTTGTGATGTGATGCTCTCCTTCTTTCCTCCTTGATTGAACCCGATTATTCTATGTTATTTCATATCATTTTAAGGGTTTTTATCATAGGTTTTTGCTCCTTTTAATGATAATTGTGCTTAGTTTAGATTAAGAGTCCTTACTTTGAGTTAGTGTCCTTTTTAGGGTAAAATTGTCATAATTAGTTATTAATTGTATTCAATTGATTTCTAGGACAATTGATGCTTCAAATTGTTGCTTTTCATTGTAGGACACTTGAAAATTAGAGCCAAGATTGAAGACCAAAGCATTACACAACATGAGAGTTTCTAAGAAAATGCTATGTTGTAGCAAAAAGTCTGAAAATGTGCATCAGTAGCTATTCTGGAATAGTTCGCCGGGGCAAACTTTTTGGTTCACCGGGGAAAACTCTCAAAATATCACTAGAATACCTCTCTGGAATAGTTCGCCGGGGCAAACTTTTGAGTTCGCCGCGACAAACCTCTTCGTATCAGGAACGTCAGATTCAGATCCAGAACGCAAATATGGACCCTCTACTCATATGATCCGACCCAGATTGACCCCTCAAGCCCTTAGAAACCCTATTTTCGACCTATCACTGCAATCTATCATCTCCAACACCTCTATTCTCTCATCTTCTTGCCTCTCCACCTCCATCTTCTTCCCCATCCATTTCCTTCACCTTTTCTTCATTCCATCTCATTTCCTTCCACTCCCAGCTGCCATGGTTGATAGATTCACTTTGGTTGGAGTTTTTCTTGAAGCTATGGAGGGCTAGGGTTTATCAACTCTTGAAGAATGGTGGTGTGGCATGAGTTTCCAGACTTTAAAGGAGAGTTTAGTTTCAGTTTTCAATTTTTAGCTATGATTTATGGCTTTCTAGGTCTAGGAGTTGTAAATTGTTAGTTTAGAACTTGGGATTGTTACTGTAATCATTGGTTAATGATTAACATTTGTAATTTGGATTGATTGATGTTTATATATGTAGTTGCATATATGCTTATTGTAACTCTCATGATTCTCTCCTATCTTGCATGGTTATGTTTTGGTACTGAGTTGATTGTGTGTTACATTGAGCCAATTGCATGATCATTCCAAAATTACACATTAGGGAAGCTAAACAAAGTTTTCATTAATGAGTTCATTAATGTAAGCTTTGGACTCATTGAGTTAATGAGGTTCTTATTAAGAAAACCTAATAGATTTGTGAAACTCCCAATATTTAAGTGAACTATGATTGCCATCAAAACCATTTTCAAGAGATTTCCTATCATTCATTTCCATTCCATCATTATTATCTTAAAACACCAAAAATATAGTATCTTAGGTTTGTTTTCATTGCATTTAGTTTAGGCACCATTCATTTAAATCTTAAAAACCCAAAACCCCATTTCATTACATTACATGGCATTTAGTCTAGCTTAGGTAATTAATAAAGGCTCCTAAAAGTGAAACGACCTGAGTTTGCACTATCCTGCATAGCTTGGATTTATTTTTGATTGAGAACCCCAAGGCGAACGACAAAAAGGCTCTCATCACTCCTCTTATTCGCGTGATGCTCTCCTTACATCCTTTCCTCTCTCTCTCTCTCTTCTCTCCATAGACATAGCACAATGAAACTATCGCCATGTCTCACCTTTTCCTATTCCCACAACAACACACCCATGAGCTAGCCAAAGGACTATATTTGTAAACAACTTTCAACAATGTTTGGTGGGCAGGTTGAAAATTTTCTCTTCTCCCATGACTTTAAGTTACATTAGCATGGTATATGGGTGAGTTAAATTTTTAAATTTTTTTTTATGTTTTAATTTATTCCACTTTAAAAATTGCATTTTGGGAGCATAAAACTTTTATAGATTAATGTTGAAAGAGATTGTGTTAGGCAAAGGATTTGAAGGTTACAAGGCTTGTTAAACTTGATTAAATGTTAATGCACACAAGATGTTAGTGAAAATGCCTAAGAGAAAACTTTATTTGGACTAGGATATTTAGTTAATCTTCATGTTGAGTTTTTGTAAGCTATAGAATAGATTGTTTTGGACAAGACATTTGAATATATTCTCCTATATTCGTTTGTTCTAGCCCCAATAGTTGAATATAAGTGCACTATTTTCATCAGTTCTAGCTCAATAGATGAAAATAGTGACCTTTTTTGTTTGTTCAAAACAAACAAATAAGTACCTACTATCTACATCTACTTTGAAGAACTTCTCCCCCTAAATAAATGAAAATTGCCTCCAAAACAGGCAAAGTTGGACCTTTTGTAGTAGTGTATATAGAAGATGATAAAGTGAAATTGAGCACTCATTTCATATGGCAACAACAATAAAGATATAGGCCCCATAGTAATTTTTGTTATGTATTGTGTCACATCTCAAATTTTGGGCCTAAAAGTATCAAAATTAGCCTAAAATGGGTAGGCTACCAAACCTTTTATTAGCAAAGATCCCAAAGGTTTCCTAGAGGTACAAAGGGATTCCTAGGGACCAAATCACAAGAGAAAGTTTTCTGAAACTTAGAAAAGAGAAAGTTACAGACTTTAGTGAAGTCTCGAGGCCTAAGAATAAGAAATAGAGATGAATATAGGCCAAAAGTTATATTGGAGGTCTCAATGAAGTGAATTATGGGGTTAAGTCGAACCAGCGGCAAAATCGTGATTTTGTAAAGTTTCAGGCTATAAGGGCAAAAATGAAAATTTTGTGCAAAAATCCCAAAAAATGGGAAATAGCATGTTAAGACCTATATGTGAAGTTTCAAGGTCCAGTATAAGAAGTAGAGGTAATTAAGAGCTAAAGGTTGTGCTAGGAATCTCAATAAGAGGATTCTTGATGCTAAACCCGAGTAGGGACCTAAAACGTAAATTTGAAAAGTTTCAGGCTAAAAAGGGCAATGATGGAAAGTAGGTCTGAATACTTTAGAAAAATTTCAAAAAAAACGAAAGAGATCCAGGGGCTGGTATGAGGCTAAAAATGACAAAAATGCCCCTGGAAGGAACTTATGGAATTCCCACGGTTTCAACTAATTTTGAATATTAGTGAAAATTGAATTATTTAAAATACAGGGAGGCCTCAGATAATTAGACAAAAATGGAAAAAAATACTTGAGGAATTATCACAGATTTTAAAAATAATTTCATCCCCAAAAAGTGAAGAGGTTGGCTTTAATAGAATTTAAAGCTTATTTATACATTATTTGGGGAAAGTCAAAGTAAACTATCCAGAGGTTGACTTTTGACTTAAGAAAAATTAGAAAAATTTCCCATTATGAATAAATAGTATTGGTATCCAGAGGCAGATTCTTAGAGTCGTGGACTGGTAGAAAGAATTCGGTCAAGTTTACTCTGAAATAAATATTATTAATTATTTTAATGGAAGAACAAGGGAAGAGCATCACTTTCTATTTAGGCATATTATATAATGTCATGTGGAGTTATTTGAGATGAGAAAATAGTTCCAAAATATGTCCCAGTGGTCTCGGGTGAAATGTCCTACCTTTAATCCCTTAGAGCACATATTCATAAGCGTTATGGTTCAAGCAGATCATAATACAAGCCCGTGGATTTAAAATTTCAACATAATTACTCGAGTTACTATTTACTGTTTAATTTCCAGATTACAGGTCCAAGTTCAAAAATTCATAACTAATTCCATAAAAATCATATTGAGGTGTTTTATATGGAAAGATATTTCAATGCTCTTTAAGGGAAAAATATCCAATTGGACTTATCCTTACCCAATTCATACAGTTTAATCAATAAATATTACTGTTCATTCAGAAAAATCTGGAACTTCCAGATTCTGTACCTCAATTTTGAAAATTCATATCTCCTTATGTATACATCCAATTGAGGTGATATATCTCTCATTTTAAATCTTGGGATGTGTACTATGAGTCTTCCAAATTTCGTTACTTAACTCATTCGTTTGATAGGTTAAACTGGAGCTACAAACTCACTGCTCCAGGACCTACCTTTTATCTCTTAACATCTGTTTACTTTAATCGTTTTTATTTCTTTGACATACATAACATGGGCTTACTCTTTCCCATTCATGCTCATACACTTTCATTCATGCCATAACTATTATAATTAAATACATGGCATCATTGGCATCCATAACATAAATTACATAATAGGAGAATTACACACTGAATAATAATATCATTCATTAACATGAACAATTCTCCACTTTCTTCTCCTTGCTTCTCATGCCATTATTTCCCATTGATGATTGATCTAAATGGTTGGTTAGGGAGGAGGTGAGATTTGGGAGAATCTCAGTAGCAAACAATACCATATTAATCATGCTAGATGGATGCTAATGCACTACACACAACTTGTTTATTCTCTTGTATATTAGTGACATATTAGCATGCTCACAGAGTGTACTTTAATCATACCAAATTTTAGAATTAGATACGAAGAGTAACTTATTCAAAATAGGTATCAAATCAGATGCTACAACCATCACATACCTTGATCTTGAAGCTTGAACTTAGGTGGACTTTCTCTCACTAGAAATATCTCTTTCTCTCTCTAAATGCAAGAGCGGCAGAGTTTCCCCTATGATTCCTTGTTTGGCCGAAATGTAAGGGGAGGGAGTTCCTATTTATAGCCAAAAATTTGGCTTGAATGAACCAAAATGCCCTTGGTGGCTAATAAAAAGAATAAGGGCAATTTTGGAACTCTAAGTTGACTTTTACATCATCATTGCATCATCTTCTTGCATCATGCTTACCTCATTCTTCTAGAAGATTCCAAGTGTCACAAAAGTGGTGGAGGAGAAGGGAGATTAGATCCTAGCCGTTGGATCAAACTTATTTCCTAAGTTTCCTCCGAATTTACTTGACCCACGTTTCTCTGGCTTTCTTTTTGGCCTTCCGGAGTTTAGAAAATTCTTCAATCTATTCCATAAATTCCCTTTAATTCTAGAGAGTATTTATGAATTTTCTTAGGCCATGACACTTCCTTTAAGCCTTGCATAAAAGGTCATTTACTAAAATACCCTTTTATCGGTATAATCGGCTCTTTAATTTATTAAAGCCATTCTACTGGCCTTTTGGTTACAGGACTAATTTTATAAATTAGTACAATATTTCAACCATTTAATCTCATTTTTGTGTACATTTTGGAGGTCTCTTGCTATTTTAAATAATTACCTTGAACCATGTACTTTTTACCAGCCATAACCTTATAAATTCCATTTAAGCTGTCTCAGGGGTACTTTTGTCTTTTCTCTTCACAGAAGAGCCTTAGAATATTATTTCCCATTTTTTGGGATTTTCTTAGAATTCTCTATATATTCCATTTTTAACCTTGTTGGTCATAACTTTCTGAATTTACGGTTTAATCCCTGCTTGGACTTAACTTTATACAATCCTCTCTTTGAGGTTTCTAACTTAACCTTTAGCCTGTATCTAGCCTCTTTTCTCTCTCTGGGCCTTTGAGACTTTACTGAAGCCTCTAACTTGATTTTACTTGAGCCCTTGAAAACTTTTACTTTGCAGTTTAGTCCCTAAAACTGGTTTGACTTCCTTTCTCATCTTTGGGACTTCTGCTAAAAAAGGGTCTAGTAGCCTATACAATTCAAACTATTTCTAGTACTTCTAGGCTCAAAGTTGGGATGTTACACCAGGTAAGTCAGGACCTAAAAAAGTGCCCGATATGGTATAGAATAGTAAGATAGGTGAGCGAATGCCTAGGGGCTATATTTTGGACAAATTTTTTCATTAATTTCCTCCCTATTTTAGTGCCAAAATGATAAAGGGACATGGAAGAGACAAGCGTATGGTTAGACGAAAGACATGTGTATAGTTGGATGCAAGACACGTGTACAGTCAAATGCAAGACACGTGTATGGTTGGATTAAAGACATGTAGCTTGATGATGTAAGCATGATGTAAGGAAGATGAGGTAAGCATGATGTTATGAGGACACTTGCCACCACAAGACAAAGAGGAAAAATGAATGGCCAGGATTTAATCTTGTAATTTCAAGATCAATGGCTAGGGTTTGTTCATAAACTCTATAAATACCCCTCCCCTCCCCTCATTTTCATCCAACACTCTTGAAGATATGGGAAAAATCTTCAAAAATAAATTCTAGAGAGAGAAAGAAGAAGGGAAGAGAAAGACCAAGTGATCCCATGCAAGATCAAGCTCTAAAACAACGTATGTTCATGGTTTTTGATGTAGTTTTCACTACCTTTGTTATTGTTGAGCTTGGTTATGGATTTTAATGGCTTCTAAGAGCTTGACATGATAAAAAAGCTATGCTGCACAAAATTTTTAAGTGTAGAGAAAGATGAAATTGATGTTAGAATAATGTTTAAAAGCTTGAAAGGAACAAGAATCAAGTGGTTTATGCTGAAATTGGTTGAATTTCATGATTGTGTAACCTGAGAAAACATTTTAGACAGGCTAAGTTCTATGCCTTAGGATTGGATTTTAATGATTTTGATGCTTCCAATAAGTTTAGAAAGAAAAATTATGTGGAGTAAAGGTAAGAAAACAAGTTTGGAAGCTTTAGAATTGAAAATGGAATTTTTAGACCCCAAATGCATACTATTCAGCCAAGGCTGGTTCATGGGGAAGGAGTTGGATTTTTATTATTTTAAGCTTGGAAATGGATTCTACATGCAAAATTGTATGAGACTAGCATGTGGAATTAATTTTTGAAAGGTTGGAAATCAAACTCAAAAGTTAGTAGTTAATATAGTCCAAAGAGAACAAAGTATTGATGTTGTTAGTTAACATGGCTCTAATGAATAAATAGCAATGATGTGTTGATATATTTAGGGCTATGAGACATCAAGGAAGAGGAATATCAAAGGTTAAACAAGTAACCTCAATGTTGGTAGCAAAGGGAGCAAGAGGAAGTAAAGAAAAAGTTTAAGACACAAGGTAGCAAACTTTACCTTACTTTTATGTGCTTGGTATTTGCTTGCATGTGATTTTCTTTCCTTTTGCCGCATTTTGCTCAAAGGGTTGAAGGGTATGACATGTTTCTATGTTTAGATAATTTTATGAACTCATGCATTGTAATTGTGAATATGTTTGAAATATGCCATAAGCCTATGTGTTTTATGATAAATGCATGATGATTTCCAAATATGTCATTATGTTATAAAGATGTTAAGTTGCAAGTACATTATAAATGTCAAGCTTACCATATATGTTTGGGTAGTTATTGTTTACTATTGAGATTCTCTTGAATCTTACCCTTCCTTAACCAACCATAATTGGTGCAAAGAGCATGCGAGAAAAAATCAAGAAGTGAAGCCAGAAAAATAGGAAAAGAATTTATTAAATGTATTACATTACATTGTATAATTTGTATATTAAGGTATAATATAAATATACTACCAATGTTATGTGACAATAAATAATGATGATGGCATGTATAATTGACTGTGATAATGTATGCGAATCATTTGTGGATTGATGCAATGAGATCATGCATGGAAAGAATTAATCATGAATTGTTAATGCAAGTTAGGGAGATAAAGCCTCTTTAAAGGAGTCATGAAATGTGACAAAGTAGAAGTAAGGTAAATGATTGATTCTGCCATGAAATTTGACATGGTTAAAGTACACATCCTAATCTTTAAAACAAGCGGTACATCACTTAAAATGGATGTGTGTGCTAAGAGTTATGCTTGATCAAAGTTAGGATAGAGAAACTAGAAAATACAGTTTTTACCCAATGAACAGTAACTTTCAATGAATAAACTGTATGAATTGACAAGGGTTAAGTCTAGTATTATATTATTTTCCTGTAGAGAACTGAAAGAGCTTCAACTAGAATTTTGAAGTATCTTAATATGATTTTTCTATAATTAGTTATGATTTTTCAAAGTTGGACCAACAATCTCGATTTTTCCAAGTAAATAGTAACCCGAGTAATCAAGTGTAACTTTTTAATCTACAGGCTTGTTTCATGATTCGCTTGAACCGTAATTCTTCTTAATGCATACTAAAAGAGGTTTAAGGAAGGACGTGACATATTGTTGGGATCTAGATGAGTTTAAGGCCATGAGTGATTATTAATATTAAATTCTAGGTTTTAAAGGCTTTAAGGTAGCTTCAGGCATTAGAGAATAGGAAGTGTAATTATTTTATTATAATTATTGTATTACTTATCAATATTTAAATTATTAAGCTTTGTTTCAACATTACTGATGTTTCATCATTTTGTTCAAATACATATATCAAGCAGGAAGACACAATAGTCAATACTATATCTTGCCATGTTTATCTTATAGAAGGTTGGACCAACAAAGATGGCAATATTGTTGATAATTGTGTTCAGGAAATTGCCAACAAAAATATTATGTGCTATTATTCCTAATTTGAGATGATTATTTTTTCATATTCTTAACCAATCAAATAACTTATGTTTTTTTAATGGGAAAACCATTTTACAGTATCTAAACTTTTCTTCACTTTCAATTTGGTACCTTTACTTTTTTCACTTTTTTAAAAATCCTTTAACTATCTTCAGTTAACTCCGTTAACCCTTATACTTTACAAAATGCACTCAAGGGCCAAAGAGGAATTAACACTATTAAAATGGAATTTCTTAATTAAAACTGAACTTCAATGATAGAGGAGGTCTTTGATAGACAAAGGGGTTCAATTTGCAACCCAATTTAGAGAGGGCTTTGACAGAATCAAAACCTTATGTAAAGGGATTTTCTTCAATAGATTTTATGTCTGCAGTAGAGGGAGGAAGGGTTTTCTGTTTTGACTTCTACTAGCCCGTACGGTTTGCTTCTCTCTCTTGAAAGAAAGTGATTTCGATTGGAATGGGTGAGATCATGCAATTTGTCATTCTATCCGATTTAATTCTCCTTTTGCCACAATCGTTAATAAAAATACAAAATCTTCAATTGTTAGAATATAGAAGTACTCCATCTCAAAGTCTTAGAATTTTCTTCGGTCAAATGATTTTGAATGAAGTTTTTGTCTTTTAAACTAGTTTATCAGCTTGAACCCTATATTTCTAGCTGTGTATATATATATATATATCTGTGTGTGTATTTAAATGTGAATAAGGGATTAAAATGCTTAGAAAGCAGCCAGCCTTGATTTTAAGAATCATGTTAATCGACTGGTTTCAATTGATTTTATTAGAAGGCTAGTTATTATTGTGCTCTTTAAAGTGTTACTCCAAGTTAGTTCCCATTGTTGCAAGTTTCCTTCCTCAATGCAAAAAAATTTTTCCTTATCTGAAAGCAAATTCTGAGCAGAAATTATGAGGTTTGGACTCTTGTGCGATTATTGTAGTTTCTTTTATGGAATCTACAGTGAAATTTTTCTATAATGTTAATGCCCTCGACAAATTATTGAGTATAATGTATATATTATATAGAACATGTTGTTCAGGGATTTATTAACCTCAATCATGCCTTTTTTTTTTCCTTACACCAGATGTTATGAACTATCTATTACTCATTCATTACAAAACAGTGAAGATATTCACTGTCTGGTTGTTGTTACAATTAGAAGATCCCATTGGAGAAGTTATGCCAACAGATATTGCATCTAGAGTAATATGAAGGAAGAGAAAGAGCAGTGGAAACAAGAATAATGAGCACATGAAGGAATATAACAAACACTTGCAATTTGTAGGATAGTGGGAAGTTCTCTTCTAGTGTATTTGTTGTACTGTGATGAGAATTTTATGAAATGTAGTAAGCATTTTGTACTGTGATATAATGTGAGTGAATTTTCTAAACCATTTATGCTGTATTGAAGGAAAAATTATAATGAAATGAAGATTAGCTTTGTTGATGTAATAGAAGGAAACAATTTTTTTTCTTGCTTTCATGCTATGTTCCTTATATAAAGTTTCTGAATAATGGAATTAAACAAGATTAGGACCACAATCATAATACAATACCTTGCTGTGACATTCTGTTAATGGCATAGAGGGACGAAACTAATAAAGTTTCTGAACCAACCATAATATCATATTACTATTGATTTATAATAACAACTTGTTACCTCATTTTGTTCCTTATGTATATACATAGACAAGAATAAAAAACATTTTGATTTGAATTTTGTCAAAACATATAATAATCATTTTGTTAATGATTTATCATTTTGATTGGGACCACATTATGTTTACAAAATCATTTAACATGTCCATATGATAATCATACATTACAGACAGCAAAAAGTCTTTTAGTGAAGCCTAGAGATCCAAAAGAATACTTAGGATTACAATATATCCTAAATAATACCCAAGTAATTTACAAAAAAGTAGAACCATCAAATACTAGTTGGGATCTAAAGGTACATCTAAAAAGAACAAAATAAATTTACCCAAGTCATTTATTTACTATGCCTATATGTCTAAAAAGATTGCATTTCAATTAACGCACTAAGAATGGCTAATTCCACCTTTTAAGCTACATGCAAGCTGTGAGCTACAAGTAGGCTGTGAGCCAGTATTCTAAGCTTGCTTGAGTGCTTCACTATAAGTTCCTTGATTATGTCCCTTTTTCCCACAAAGCTTATTACTTCTTCTAAGCTTGTTTTTAGGTAATGGTTCATCTTTCTCCTTTTTTCACTTTTTTATTGGCCTACCAAGACGTTTATGGCATATTAGAGGATCAATAAGTTCCAAGTTTGTTCTAACCCACATATCTTTTCTATTTATAGGTTGCAGGACAAGAGAATAACAATCAAAATACTTTTCTATAGTCAAATAGGCATCAACATAGTTGTGAGGTTCTTGTTGCTTGGCATAAATACAAGAAATAGAATGCTTGTAAGACATTATAGGGTAATGTTAATGCTAATTATGGTAACCATGATATTAGGGAGTAAGCTAAACAAATACTTACATGGAATCTCGGTCAATTGCTATAAATTACATTCACAACTCTTGAGTTTTAGATCAATTGAGAAACGATGAGAGTTATATGATACTTCAAAGATGTCATTTCTAGCCTCCATTACTATCTATGTTTTGGACCCTTCAACTTCTTTGTCAAGCCTTTTACAAGATCGAGGACATACTCTCCCCTTACCATGATACTTTGTTGGTTTAATATGATTTTCTTCAAATCTTCTCATCAAATAAACTCTAATCCAATCAAACAAACTAATGATTGAAAGTTCTCTTGCCTTCAACAATCTACCATTAAAAGACTTCATAATTATATCACATTTTGAGTACTCTGAAAATGAGATTTGACTAACAAGATGGTTTAAAACTAATCAAGT
Organism: Neltuma alba; assembly: GCF_004799145.2. Taxonomy (NCBI): domain Eukaryota; kingdom Viridiplantae; phylum Streptophyta; class Magnoliopsida; order Fabales; family Fabaceae; genus Neltuma; species Neltuma alba. The sequence goes on from NW_021633161.1 coordinate 297,698, forward strand.
GATCATATGCCTCTTTAGAGACATTTTTCAACTGCGTCATTTGTTCTTCCCATGCTCTCTTATAAGTTGCCTTTGCTGCACATGTAATGAGATCTCTTGTTATAGTTCTACCTCCATATTTTGATTTTATATTGGCATATAAGTGCCTCACACAATATCTATGTTCAACACCTTCAAGCAAGTGTTCAAAGGTTTAAACTAACCCTAAAAGTAAAAACATATAATTAGTAAAATCAATGGGAGCAAACACAAATAATTTAAAATTAAAAGATATTATATAATACATGTTGATTCACGCACACACGCACAAAATTTTGATGCCTCTGCTTACTCCTTATCCTACATACAAGTTATTATTATTGATGTAAATTACTGATGTAAACTAAACCTGACCTGAACATGATTTTTGGTATTTATATACAATCAAAATCCCCAAAAGATAACTCATATTTACCTTTGTTGGCTCAAAATAAATACCCATCTTTTTTCAACCATGCACCCAATGTTCTCAAGTAAGTTTTGCAAGAACCAAATCTAAGAATCCATATTTTCACTTTCAACCACAACCATGACTAATGGAAAACATTGATCATTAGGATCACAAGCTATAGCAATTAACAATATACCTCCAAATTAGCCCTTCAAAAAGCATCCATCTAACCCAACAATTAGCCTACATGCTAACTAAAAACCTCTTTTCAACGATTCAAGACATTGATACAATCTTCTAAATACAAGTGGCTAATCTACATATGGCCTAACAATAACAAGATAAATGTAGATCCAGGTATGCTTTCCTTAATTTCACTACAATAGTCCCTCAACATATGATATTCTTCTTTATGATCTCCCTCAACCATTTCCTCGTTAGCTTTCTTGTTCTTTATGCCTTATTAATTGATGGTTGGACCATGTAACCTTTTCTTATTATTGAAATGACATCTACCAGCTTCATATTTTTGTTCATCTTCACATGTGGTGAAATGTCCTACCTTTAACCCCTTAGAGCACGCATTCGTAAGCGTTATGGTTCAAGCAGATCATGACACAAGCCCGTGGATTTAAAAATTCCAATTAATTACTCGGGTTACTATTCACTGTTTAAGTTTCAGATTACAGGGCCAACTTCAAAAATGCATAACTAATTCCATAAACATTGTATTAGAGTGTTCTAAAATTCTACGGAAAGCTATTTTGATGCTCTTTAAGGGCAAAATATCCAATTAGACTTATCCTTGCCCAATTCATACAGTTAAATCAATAGATATTACTATTCATTTCAAAAATCTGGAACTTCCAGATTCTGTGCTTCAACTTTGGAAATTTGTATCTCCTTGTGTATACATCCAATTGAGGTGATCTACCACTCGTTTTAAAGCTTCAGATGTTTATTATGAGTCTACCAAATCTCGTGACTTAACTCCTTCGTTTGGTAGGTCTAACGAGAGCTACAAACTCACTGCTCTAGGACATACTTTTTATCCCTTAACATCTCTTTACTTTAATTCTTTTTATTTCGTTCGCATACATAACATGGGCTTTCTCTTTCCCATTCATGCTCATACATTTCTATACATGCCATAAACATTATAGTTAAATACATGGCATCATTGACATCCATAACAATAATTACATAATAGGAGAATTACATATTGAATGATAATATCATTCATTAACATCCACAATTCTCCACTTTCTTCTCCTTGCTTCTCATGCCATTATTGCCCATTGATGATTGACCTAAATGGTTGGTTAGGGAGGAGGTGAGATTCGAGAGAATCTCAGTAGCAAACAATACCATATTAATCATGCTAGATGGATGCTAATGCACTACACGCAACTTGTTTATTCTCTTGTTAATTAGTGACATATTAGCATGCTCAAAGCTATCTTCTTGATGCATCGCCATCGAGACATAATCTACTCATCATGAATAGCAATTACAGCAGCTAAAACATATCACAATAACATTCAATAACATGTACACGGCAACACACAAGCATACAACACAAAGCAATGACAATAGGTAAGTTCACTACCTTGCACCTCAAGCTTTCCTCTTACTTTTCCTCTGACACCCTTGACTTTCCAACCATGTGGGCATTTGGTCAATATCACCAAGCATCCTCTTGGATGTTCCAAAGGTCCTAAACATAGTCACAATGATCATACAATCTATTAGGACCACTAGATTACATAAAGTTCAAGACTACCTCTCTTGAACCTCAACCCTTTCTCTTGGTTTTAGGGTTTTCTTTCTAGCTTTTTCAACATAAATCTCATCATTTCCCATCCTTAAGATCCATTTCTTGTCAATTAGGACCACTTTAGATGGCCTTAGATTCAAGAAGATCAAATCTGAAAATTTTGCTTCACGGGTACTGTTCATGCAGAAATTCCAGAATTTTTGCTCAATTTTGAAAATTCATAATTAATTCTAGAAAAATTGAAATTGAGCGGTTCCAGGTCTCACTGAAATCTACTTAAGTTAAATTTAAACGAAAAATAGTTTTAGGAATCAATTCTATGAATAACAGTACCTGAATCGTACGGAACTCGAAACTCTTCCAAAAGTTCAACACTGTTTCTAAATTTCAAACCCTAATTTTGAAAAATCACCATAAATCGTACACATATCCAAATGAAGTGTTCTACCCATGGATTTAAATATCACAGAGTTTACTTTAAGCATACAAAATTTAAGAATCAGATATGAACAGTAACTAATTTGAAATAGGCATCAAATCAGATGCTACAGCCACCACATACCTTGATCTTGAAGCTTGAACTTAGGTGGACTTTCTCTCACTAGAAATAGCTCTTTCTCTCTCTAGATGTAAGAGCGGCAGAGTTTCCCCTATAGATCCTTGCTTGGCTGAAATATGAAGGGGAGGGAGTGCCTATTTACAGCCAAAACTTTAGCTAGAATGGACCAAAATACCCTTGGTGGCTAATAGAAAGGGTAAGGGCAATTTTGGAACTTCAAGTTGACTTTTGCATCATTATTGTATCATCTTCTTGTATCATGCTTACCTCAACCTTCTAGAAGATGCCAAGTGTCATGAAAGTGGTGGAGGAGATGGGAGATTAGACCCTAGCCATTGGATCAAACTTAATTCCTCCGAATTTACTTGGCCCACGTTTCTCCGGCTTCCTTTATGGCCTTCTGGAACTCAGAAAATTCTTCTGTCTGCTCCATAAATTCTCTTTAATTCTAGAGAATATCTATAAATTTTCTTAGGCCATAACACATCCTTTAAACCTTGCATAAAAATTCATTTACCAAAATGCCCTTTTATCGGCAAAACTGGCTCTTTAATTTATTAAAGCCACTCCACTGGCCTTTTGGTTACGGGACTAATTTTATAAATTAGTACAACCTTTCAACCACTTAATCGTATTTTTGTATACATTTTTCAGGTCTCTTGCTATTTTAAATAATTACCTCAAATGATATACTTTTTACCGGTAATAACCTCATAAATTCCATTTAAGCTGCCTCAGAGGTATTTTCATCTTTTCTCTTCACAGAAGATACTTAGAATATTATTTCCCATTTTCTAGAATTTTCTTGGAATTCTCTGTATACTCTTCCATTTTTACCCCTATTGGTCATAACTTTTTGAATTTACAGTTTAGTCCCTGCTTGGACTTAACTTCATATAATCCTCTCTTTGAGGCTTCTAGCTTAACCTTTGGCCTATATCTAGCCTCTTTTCTCTCTCTGGGCCTTCGAGACTTTACTGGAGCCTCTAGCCTTGATTATCCTTGAGCCCCTGAAAACTTTCACTTTGTAGTTTAGTCCCTAAAACTGCTTTAACTTCCTTTCTCATCTTTGGGACTTCTGCTCAAAAGGGGTCTGGTAGCCTGTCCAATTCAGGCTATTTCTGGTACTTCTAGGCCCAAAAGTTTGGATGTTTCATGTAGTACTATCTTTTTTGCAATCCACTCAGATAAAACCAACTTGAAGCAAATGTTATATCGCAATAATGCTCTAGGTTGTACATTTTTTACCTATATGTCAATGACTCACCAACTTTACTAGCAAATATCAACCAACCACATTTTTTTACATATAATCCAATATCTATGCTTCTCATTTCCCAAAAACTTAATATCATATCCATGGATGAAGCAATACTCCTTCTTAGTTTTCTTAAACTCTTCAATTGAAGCAAATTCCATTCCAAGCTTAAATTCAAAATCTTTAAATATCATAGTAGGATTATACTTTATATTCTTTGTCAATTTTTTATTTTCTTCCTCATCTGATACATAGTCTTCATACAATTCATCATCTTCCAAATCAAACACTATATCTCTAGTGTTATCTTCTAATTGCTAGGCATAAGAACTATCTCTAAACACTCAAGCTAAATTTTAGAGACATTAAAAGAACTCCTTGACCTTACCTAAACACCTTCAACGATATCACCATCAATAAATTGATGAAAATAATCATCCTTTAATTCTGGTTCATCATTGTCCTTGACAAACAAAACATCATGTGAATAATCATCTTCAGTCCCTCTTTCTAATGCTTTAAACACACTCATATTTAAACCTAAGGACAATAACGAGTTAGAATAGAGAAGAAAGAACCCATAATAGGAAGCACACATGTAAAGAAAAACATATCCCATAAAAAGATGCAAGAACAGAGACCTAGCCCATTCATACAAGATAACAATAAATTAAAGAATATAATGAAAATACCATGTGTTGTACACTAATCAAACTCCTTACTCAATAGAACAGAGAATGCATTGTAGTCCTAGCAGATTATCAATGGCGCTATCTTCATCGATTAAGAATAGAGGAGACAATGCTCTTTTTTCAAATGGTTCATGCATTTGCATCTTCAAGTTTTTCCCTCTTTCTTTTTCTTTTAACTCTATTTATCTTTTTATTAGCCCTTGAGTATGTTTTCTAAAGTACAAGAACTAATAGCGTAAATGAAAGAAAGTTAAAGGATTTTTAACTTAGGTACCTCCAAAATGATTTTTCCTTTTTTATTTTATGTTGCACAGGTTGCTAGCCTAGAGGAAGTATCAAAAGATAGGCTTCTAGAGCATGAAGATATCATAGTAAGCTATAAGGTAATCCTTACCACATCAATCATGTTAGAGATGTTAGCTTTGATCTCACAAAAAAATATTCAAAATACTAGCAAAGCCAGGGAATGACTTCTTTAGCTTAAGTTGTCATATTGAGAGGAGAGCTATAAAGGCAATGTCACATGATTGAAGAGTTGCTTGAGGCCTTAGGATTAAGGAAGCTATCGAAGGTTGCCTAGAATCCTTGTCACCTCTTTAAAGTAATATTCCTATTTTTCTTAACTTTGGTTCACAATTTTTTTCATAGCATTACCATATCCTCTCATTTGTTTATAGCAAGATTAATTGTGATTTCTTGGCAAACAACCCAGGTCACCACATAGTTGCATTTGGTTACATGTATAATATCCCAACAGACACTATATATGATATTTTAATCTCTATAGCCCATGTGTAAAGTTCTATTATAATTTAATGAGACAAAAACTATCAGTTACATGTTTCCATTGACGATACGATACATGAACTAATTGTGATTTCTTAAAAAATAGTCCAAATTACTACACTAATGCATCTAATAGTATGTATAAATGTATCAATCTTTGTAGCCCATATATAATGTAACATCTTGAGTTTCAAATATCAAGACATAACATTAACACATGTTAATTTACTTGAGCAATAAGTAGTAAGATAGTATTTGGGATTGAAATAAGTCTTGGAAACACCAAAAATAGTTTTAAACTTGGCTCTATAGCATTATGCCTTTTCTATGCCATTTGTAACATCTATCATTTTATCCTCCTTTAGTACACATTCAAAAGTGCTTGCTTTAGGTAAATTATTAACTAAAACCCATAAATTAAAATCTTACATCTTAGCGATCATGTTACTATTCATTTTGTAATTTCAAATTTTTTTGTCCAATTTCAAAAATTCATAACCAGATATGAAAAATTTTATGGATGTGATTCAAGTCTTCATTTGAAGGTCCTTCAATCCTCTACAAGAAAAAATACTCACTGGTTTCATTCACTTGCCCATACATTCCAGAAAAGTGCGCAAACTTATACTGTTCACATGGTCTAACAATACTTTATAGTTTTTCTATCCAATGTTTGAAAAATCATATCCTTTTACATACACATCCATTTAAAGTGATCTACTATATGTTTTAAAGCTTAGGATGTTTACTATTAACTATCAGTAGATTCCATCATTTGCTTTTCCTTTACATTATCTCAAATTTGTTACTTTATATTGGAATGTTCATCCTATTACTTTGAATTAACAAGTTATAAACATATCTTTACATACATATAACCATTCCAATATTTCATAAATCATTCTTATACTTTATCATACTCATATTTATTGGCCAACATCATCATTCATCATTGCATATCACTAATAGGCATGTTTATACAATCATCCCATAGAAGGAGAATTATTACATAACATAATAACATACATTCCTTCAATTCTCCTCATTAATTTTCTTGCTTTACCTCATGTATTCTTCCTCTATGATCATTATATCTATTATAATTTGGTAAGAGAGGATGAGATTCAGGAAAATCTCAATAACAAACATGCCACTTAAACATATAAGGCATAGCTTGGCATTACAAAACATACTTCCAAATTTATCATTTTCATAACATATTGACATATTTGAAAACGATCATGCATCAAACATAAAACATCTAGGCCTATGACATGATTTAAACATAATCACATACACAGTGCATGATTTCATATGGTCACATAAATATAACAGACATGTCATTCATGCAAGCAAACACCAAGCACATAAGAGTAAGGTAAAGTTTTCTACCTTGTAACCTTTCAATCTTTCCTCTTGCTCCTTTCACTTCTAACCACCGAATTTGCTTAATTAACCTTTTCATCCATTTTCCTTGATATTATGTCACACCTCTCTTTATAACCCATTATACATCAATTGGAACCAATATAAGTCATTTCGTAACATGTCCGGGAAAAAAATTTAAAATTTAGGATTTTATTGTTCATCCTGTTCGTACATTGTTCATCCGAAAATAGGCCAACTTTAAAAATTCATAACTAATTCTAGAAAAATCAAAATGATGTGATTCTAATTTTCACGCGAAGCTTCCTAAGAGTTCTATGAGGGAAAAAAATACTCATTAGGTCCAGTTCCACCCAGAATAATTCTAAGAAATTCATCAAAGTGAACTGTTCATTTGGTATATTTTTGAATTTCCAGTATTTTTTCCCAACTTTGGAACGCATAACTCTTAGCATAAAACTCCAATTTTAGTGGTTTACCACTTTTTTTAAAGCTAAAAATAAGATCTATAAGCCTTAAAATTTCATGTCCAAATTCCAACAATTGCTTATTATTTCATGTGCCACAAGTTTAGCCTCTTTTAGGGAGATTTTATCCCCTGATGCTACTTTTTTTAATTTATCTCCTATTTTTCTTTTTCCTACATTCTTGACATTATACCATTCAATATTCCAATATTTAGGCATGTCATACAAACATAATTTACATCACATATCGTTCATTCCATTATATTCTCAACATAAAATTCATTAATACATTACACAACATAACATAATAGCATCAATTCCATAATTGCTTCTCCATATCAAAATCATTTCCTTGCCCTTGCCATCGGATGAATCATTTTCTATTTGAGCCATAATTTAACATAGGAGGAATGAGATTTTCATGAAATCTCAGTAGCATTTGAATTACAATTATCATGCAAATCAAGCAAGTTATCATGTGACATGTTATGATACCTCAAGGCATAATCAACCCCATAAAATCATGCTTAATGCCATGCTAAAAGAGGAACATCAACACTTCCACAATGACATAACCCAATGCATTTGGCCAAAGCATAAACCAATGTTATTTACCCAATCCATGTCACAACACAAGTTCCTTTATCCAAGCAAACAACAAATCACACTAAACAAGCAGGATGAACAATCAAATTATAATTCAACGCTACCTTTTTAACACTTGTCCACTAGGTTGCTTCAAGGGACAAAGCTTCTCACAATGCCTATCAAACCAAGCATAAACATAGGCTACATTAATCACTAAACAACTTGATTTCAACACTTTAACATTAACTTAACAATTTTCCCCTTTTTTCTTTGATTTTTAACAAAATGATTCCTTCTTTAGAATCAATCATCTCATGGCTCATCTCTACATAATTTTTCATGAGGAATCCAATGGTGAAATCAGATTTTTGAAATTCACACTTCCAAATTCACTTGGCCGAATAGGGATTCTTAACTTCAAAAATTTCATTTTTGATTCCAATGATTTTAAACACTTTCCAACAACATATCCCTACACAAAAACATGTTTTAAATCCATTGGAATCATCAAATCAAGCAAAATCAAATTGCTTCTGCATGAACAATGCTGACCGAATTGCTTCCCCTTAAACTCTAACTTTGATTTCATCCAAAAATCAACCCATAAACCACTTAATCTTCCTTATTCCATATGATTATTAAGGTTTCTATCCTTCCCTTAAAATCACAAGGTCCAACGAAATTTTGGCAAAATTTTCCCTGATTTTCCAAACTAAAAACTTCAACTAACCAAGCTTGAAACTTAGGAATAGGAAGGCATAAGCATACCTTAATGTTTCCTTGGTGTATGTTGAATGATTCCTTGTCCAAAACACTTAGAATTTTCGGTTGAAGGGTACTGGGAAGCAAAATGGCAAAACCTCCCCTTTTTTTATATTTCCAACATTTTTTGTATTTTCTAAGGGGTATTTATAGAAAAATTCCATCTATCCTCACCCCTCCATGTTTGGATGAAATTGGCCACTTCAAGGGGTGTATGTGGCAGCCATCAAGTGTAAGAAATGGTCAGATTTAAACAAGTGGCAAGTTACTAGATATTTCCAAGTATTTTCCCTTGATTTTCCACTTTTTATTTAATAAAAATGGAGGATCTGGAAAGTGCACGAATTTTGGCCCTTCTTGGGTCCATTGTAGGCCCCACAAATGGTTTGAGCTAACCCAAAAAGATGGCCCACAAACCAAATCACTATCTCAAACCAATTTGAAATTTTATTTGTTACTATTCACTAGTAACCTTTCATAATTTTTCCAGACCTCCAAAAATTTATTTCTCTTCATGATAATTTGGCTATTAATATGAGAGCCTGATCTAGAAATTTTCAGAATTTTTTGCCATCTCTAGGTATTTATTTTGAATTTTCTCCGGTTAGGCCTCTATTGCTAGTTATGGGGGAAAATAAATTCCCTAAAATTAATTTCTGAGTTTCCAAGGCCTAAAACCAATTTTATAAATTCAAATAAATATTTAAATGAATTTTCCATCAATCTCCCAAATGTGTCGAGGCCTCTAACTAATTAAAATAATTATTTTTCTCAGATTTTCTATATTTTCTCGAAAAACCTCTGTTTACGGGAAATTTCGTAATAAATCATTTTCACCGAAATTCCATCTTTTGGGCCTCAACCGACTTTCCAAAATCTCTACTCTACACTTTTCCCATTTTTCATGGATTTTCTGGAATTGTTTCCAAATTTTTCATTTTGCCCTTCTTAGACCGATAATTACGGAAATGCCAACCCGGACCTTATCGGGATTTCACATCAAAGGTTGCTTCATCTCTCTTCCTTCTCGTTTCTACATTGGCCCTCATTCTAATTTTTGATTCCCTATGTCCAAGTAAAATTTCTCGAGATGTGACTATT